>NC_086199.1:29792583-30092583 GCF_035770615.1 Melospiza melodia melodia
TTGAGCCTGAAGTGTGAATTCCATAGTTTGCATGAACTACCTACATCTTTCTGCTGCCAGCTCTGCTCTTACACGCCAGGGCACATCAATCCCAACTTGCAATATCCTGAATATTAGTCTATAGTCTATTCTGAACTCAGCAAAAACACCAAGCAAAAATACATGCTGATTCCCCAGGGTCCACAAAACTTCACAGTGGATTGAAAAGACAAAAATTTAATTGCCCAATTGCTGTTGAAGAAAAGATCAACAAACTCTACATATCTACTCATCTACAACATAAGGGTAATAAATATTTACTGTTTTAAGATCATTTGGCTCCTGTTCCTCAATCATAAAAGACTAATAAACATTTCATCATCATAAAATTTGCATAATTTCAAATAATTTTTTTTACTACAATGATTAAAACCTCAGTTTTGTTCCTTCCTTATTTATTCTGGAAAATATATTCCATTTCTAAAATATATTGAATTGCTTACTTCTGCTGTTGAATTTAGGAGCTTAATACCTGTCCATACGTAGCCTTAGGAAGTTCTAAAAACTCATTTAAAGAAGATTTTAATTTTGGAAAATTCATGTTTAAAAAGATACAAAATCTATATCTTCCATTATTAAAATTTCAAATTCAAATACTTTGTTTATGCATTATACATTTCTTCACTATGTTTTCTTATGAAAGGTTTCATAAGATATATCCTTTATATGCTATTTTGGAAAACAAAAATATTTAAATATTAAAAACATTTACTAAAATGGTTACTTGTTCTGGTATATTTGATATGTACGGCAGAATGGAAATGTTACCAAAAGTCAGAAATTCTTTGCAAGACAAAACCAGAGTGTTAAATACTGATATTCAGATGAAATGCATAGTTGGTAATAGGAAGGCAAAATCTGGCAAAGGAAAAATAGAAATATGGCTGCCATGTATACTACCAATTCCCCCATAGATGTTTGTAGATTAGAGACAGAACACAGCTGCAAAGGACAAGTGAGTGATCCTGTAGCAGAGGTACACCTATTCATTACTGTTACTTTACTCCTGTGGCAATTTTTAAAAGTAAAACTACTTATTTTACACTATAAGGAAAAATAATGTTGCTTAATTAAAGTGCTCTCTGGGGGTAGAAAAAAAAAAAGGCAAAACAAAAACACCAGTGAGAAATTCTCCTTAATGTTTGAATTGCTGACCAGTGTTACTGGTTACAGTATATTTGAAGAGATATGAATTTTTCCTTGGGTATGATGACTGTACCACAGCACCAGAAAATCTGGCACCTGTTTATGGACAATTGCAACATGAGATTTTTAACTGGGTTACTGAAGCAATTTTCAATTAACACACTTTTCTGAATTCAGTTGATGGCAGTTCCGGGATATGGAGACCAGTTGCAATGCAAGAGACATTTCTCCAAAAAAACAAAGATACAAAGCTCATTAATTTTAATCTTTGAAGGATTATGCACAATATGATACTATTATGATCATTAAAGTGCATGTTTGAATGGAACAAAGTTTAATAAACTGACTTCCTGCTTTCTCAAGAAAAATGGATATAAAGAGATGACAAAACTCCACCCTCCTCTGAGTGGGAAGATTCATACAGTAATAATCTAACAACATTTTTTCCTGAAAATAAAACAAATTCCACATAAACTTCTGAAGCAAAATATTGTTCCTGAATTTTTCTGTAAAATAATACAAGACAAAACAAAGTATAATTGCATAGCCATTATACTAGGTTTGTAGACTCAAAAATATTTCAGGCATTTTCAACAGATGTCAGAAACTCTTGCTTAAATAATTCTGCACAACAGAGGACAATGTATTACATGAGAAGAGTATTGGTAAGATAGGCATGTATTTTTTGCAACAGAATAGGTTGAGACAGTTCACAAATTATTAGAGTGGTACTATCCAGACAGAAAATTCTCTAGGAGAATTTTTTTAATGCAAATTTTTAGTCCACTTTTCCATTATACTTTACTGCCTCCTTTTCATTTCTCCAAATAGTATGTAATATTCTGTTCAATTTGTTATTATTTTGAAAAACAGAACAGTTCTTCAACCTTGATGTTCTTTTAAATGGTTAAGCAGCACCACAAGCCTCAAAAAGGATTAAATTAAATAAGCATTTCAGGATTCACTCTACCTATAAAGAAGTTTGAGCTTTAACAAGGAAACTGAAATATCCTCAGCTGTTCCTAAATTCTGTTTATATTCTAGGCAGATTATAAAAGTATGACAGGTTTTTTGTCTAATTATAATATACAACAGAAGTGTGCTGTTCTTGAGACTCTCTGAAAAGAATAATTTAACCAGCTTTATTATCACAAAATGAAGAACTGATGAGAGGTAAGTTGTCTACAAGTTTTAAAAACATAAATTTAAAACACTTTTGTTTTACACATTTTGTTTTGCACTTAGAGAGAATGAAAAGAGATATAGTGGCTTTATAACTGTATTCATTTCAGTAAAGGGGCATATATTTCACATGGAGTAACAAAAATTCCTACCTTGATGGACTGACTGTAAGGTCCTATGCTGGCAGGTGCCCAGTGGGAAATGCTCTGTACATGCATGACCAGCTTTTCACCATGCACTACATCATCTGTTGCCATGTCATACTTATGTGCAAGGCAGTCAATGCAAAACAGCACTCCATCAGGTAACAGTGTTTCCACACATACTCTGAAAACACAAGATAATTATTTTTTTCCAAACAGAACTTTGCTTGAACCAACTTCCAACATTTATTTTCCACTTCTGTTTTATGTCTGGACATTATCTCAGGAAATTTTGCCTGGATCATACAGCAAAAGTTAGACTATTGGAATAACCTGCTAGCATTAACACTGCTATCCCCTCAAGGACACTGCTGGCTCCCAGACAGCTTCTTGTCCATCAGGACTCTCAGGTCCTTCTTTGCAGAACTGCTTCTCAGCACTTCAGTCTCCAGCCTGCAGTGCATGCGAGTGCATTCCTTCCCAGGTGCAGGACCCTGCATTTGACTTTGTTGAATTTCACAAAGTTGTTCTCTGCTCGTCTCTCCAAGCTGTCAAGGTCCTTCTGCAGGGCTGCACAGCTCTCTAGGGTATTGACCACCCCTCCCAGTTTGGTGTCACCAGTGACCTTGCTGAAGAGGGATCTGCACCTTTAACCAAGGCACTGATGAATAAATTAAACAATACTGAGCCCAATATTGAACCTTGGGGGACACTATTAATGACAGGTCTTCAACTAAACCCTGCGCCACTGATTATGACCCTCTGGGATCCCCATTCAGGCAGTTCTCAATCCACCTCTCTGTCTACTCTTCCAGGCCCCACTTGCTGAGTTTGCCTATGAGGCTTCCAAGAGACAGCGTCAAAGTTTTCCAAAAAGGAGCAGCAGCGTATAGTTCCTTTATAACCTTCTCACAAGTTATTTGTAATACTAGCATATTTTTCTGCTATACTTTAAGTTGCATGACAGATACATACATATGACAGGACTCAAAATCTACTTAAGCATTCATTTATAAAGTTCACTTCTGTTTTCTCCAAGGAAGACTGAGTGCCTTGATGAACAGACAGACGTGTGTTGCATGTGGCCAGTTAAAAAGCGGGGGGGGGTTGAGGTCTGTGTGGGGAAATCAACATTTCAAAGCCTGAAAAATAATTATATTTGCAGTCCATGCATAGAAAAGTCATTTAGCTCCCAGCAGGAATCCAACAAAAAATTACTTGTTCTCTTTACATATCATGTAACAGCCTTATAAAATTCTTCCCATCTTGCTTATTTCTTCCAAGAAAACTATTTTTCTCCTCACCTACCACATGTAAATATAGTAGTTTTTCCTCATTACCATCATCATAAGCATGGATGAATGGATTTTCTGCTTGGGCTGGTAAATTTTCAAGACAATTTTGCAAATTTATTGCAGATCCACACCCGAGTCAGTGCTTCCAGCATACCGCTTGTGAGAACTTCCACAACCAGGCCTCTGTACATAATGCAATGATGCAACCATGCAAACTGCTGTATAATTTTTCTTCAGGACAAAATGCAACATAGACAAATATGCAACATAAACGCAGTGCTGTGGAAAGGGACCTGAGGACCCTGGTCGATGGCAAGTTGAACATGAGTCAGCAGTGCCCTGGAAGCCAAGAGGGCCAAGCATGTCCTGGGGTGCATCAGGCACAGCATCACAGCCAGGCAAGGGAGAGGACTGTCCCCTCTGCTCTGCTCTGCCCTGGGGCATGCTCACCTCCAGTGCTGGGGGCAGTTTTGGGTGCCATAGTAAGATGTATAGGGTTAGAGAGCATCCAAAGGAAGGCAGCAAAGATGGTGAAGGGCCTTGATGGGCAGCCATATGAGGAATAGCTGAGGTCACTTGGTCTGCTCAGCCTGGAGGAGATTCAGGGGAGAGCTCACTGCAATTACAGCTTCCTCATGAGGGGAAGAGGAGGGGCAGGCACTGATCTCTGCGGTGACAGTGACAGGACTGAGGGAATGGTGTGAAGCTGTGTCAGGAAGGTTTAGGCTGTATCCAGCCTTAGGGAAAGGTTCTTCATCCAGAGGGTGGTTGGGCACTGGAGCAGGCTACCCAGGGAAGTGGTCACAGCACCAACCAGACAGAGCTCAAGAAGCATTTGGAAAATGCTCCCAGGCACAGCATGTGATTCTTAACGTGTCATCTGCAGGATCATGAGCTAGACTTTGACGATCTTTGTGGGTCTCTTTCTACTCAGGATATTCTATGATGCTCTGAAAACTGTTTGTTCCATAAAAATAAAAGTAAAAAGCCGTTTTCCTGCAACCTTTTAATCTTTCTACCTTTTTATTTTATTGATGGAAGCCTATGTAGCTGGCTATGCAAATGTGGAGGCCTAAAACATGCAGAAATAAGAAGGTTAAATTGTGAGAACTTGAGTACTATAAAGAGAACCTACAACACATAGGAGTGGAGACTAATTTTGTGTAGTTTGCAGCTGGGATTAGATCTCTCCTCTGAAGGCAAACACAGCCGACCTTCCCATTTCTCTCTGATTTAATAATCCTGGCCTACAGTCAGCATGTTGAAGAAGCCTCTCTCTGCTTGTTTTGGGCCTGACACACAGGCAGTGTAGTGGAATGTGATAATTATCTTAACAATGTCTTTGAACTATTTGTCTTGCTATACTTAAAATTCACAAGCCTCTATTACACTTCATATTCTGCAATAAGAGTATAAAATATAGGATTTTTCATTAGAAAATTGCTGAACAGTTGGTTTTAAAAATATGAAGAAGACAAGAGGTATGACCAAACGGTTGACCCTGCTTTTAGTGCAGGATTAGACTAGATGACCTCCAGAGGTCCCTTGCAACCTGTATTAACCTATGATTCAAGTGAAATTTCTCAAGCTACATCAGTTCTGCATTCTCAGCATATTATCTCAGAAGCATAAGAAATTACTGTAAAAATTACAAATCACTGTAAAAAGAAATAAGCCATTTTGATGAAGGGAATAAAAATACAAACAGAAAATTAGTTTTAACATACATCTTAAAAAAAAAATAAAATTCATGGGCTAGGTGTTTTTTTATCCACTTTCCAATGGAAAACAAACCCACCACACCCAAATAGCACAGAAATCACACAGTACACACCTAGACCACCAAGCAGTTTCATTATGTCAGACATAGACCTGGATGCAACATAGAAGATTTTGCACAACACATATTGAAAAAACTATGCTTTGTGTATCTATGAATTAAAGTGTTAGCATCAGTGTAATTTCTTTTCATACTTGAATTCTTACTGAGCATGGAAGTGCAGCTAAGCTATCCATCTAGTGTGATTATCTGAGCGAAACACAAGATATTGAGAACAACCAGATTGGACTGAGCCAAAGATCCATCTAATCCAATATTTGTCTGCAACCAGAGCCAAGTGCATATAGGCAGGGGAAGAAAAGAAACAGACTAAATATAGTTTTGAAATAACTGACAGTATCTCATGATACAAATCTCATGCAACTGCTCAGATAATAATTTTGTCAAATGCTTTAGTATTTAACAAAATAAATAGAACAAAGTGAGTAACATTTGTCACAAAGACCTAGAAGGTTCCAGACCTCATCACTTTTAGGAAGACTTAATATTGGTAGTATAGTTCCAGTAATGCTTTAGACACTTTCTCCTGTAATGCACTCATAGAGAAACTGTTGATGTATGGCCTAGATGAGCAGAGTGAGCTAGAGTGAAAACCGGCTGAACAGCCAGGCCCAGTGGGTGGGATCAGTGGCACAAAGTCTCACAGGTGAAAACCAGGAGTCTATACTGGGCCCACTCCTGCTCAATATCTTCATTCATAATTGGCAGGATGAGGCAGTGTATCCTTGGCAAGTTTCCATCCACGTGGATGTTGACAGGATGAAGAAACAGGCACACAGGAACTTGATGAAGTTTGGCAAAGAGAAGCTGCAAGTCCTACACCTGAGGGTGGAACAAACCCAAGGTCCAGGATATTCTGTGGGCCCACTGGCTCAAAAGCAGCATTACAGAGAAGGACTGGAGGTTCCTGATGGACACCAACTTGAACATGAGCCAACAACATGCCCTTGTGACAAAGAGGTTTGATGATACCCTGGGTTGCAGCAAACCGTATAGATGATATCCTGGGTTTTACTTAAACTTCAGAGAAGCACTGCCAACAGGTCAAGGGATGCAAACAGAAAAGTAAAGCAAATAAAATCCCACCAATACAAACATTTGTCAGTTCAATCAAGTCAAAAAGAACTAAAACTTGCAACCATGCATTATCCTTCTCTAAGTCCAGATGGGAGGGGGGCATTTGTTAACCTTATGGTATATATTAAAGCAAGAATTTCTAACCCTAGTGGTTTTGACATGAGCAGCTGTGATGTTAATACTCCAAAAGGCAGCAAAAGTCTTCTTCTGTGAGACACAAACATTTGGCAAAATGCTTCACAAATATGGCAACAATAATTCAGTCTATTACAGTGCATCATAAATATACTACAGCAGTACTCTAATCCTACCTTGCTGGTGGACACAAATCAAATTCTGTCACATAAACTGAGTTTATAACACTGAAATCTTTCATGCTCCTCACATATAGATGAACCAAAATAATATCCTTCAGTTTCAATCCCTCTGAAGTCAAATTAGCTGCAGAATAAAAAAATAGCTGTTAAAGACAGAATATTGTAAATGTACTTGGAAAGACAGCATAGGCATGCTGGTTTTGTTCAGCAAAAACAACTGGTGATAACCTAACTGTTGTCTAAACATGACTGAAGATTTTGCAATATACTACCTTTCCCCATTTAATACTTCTTTCTTTCATTACATTCTTTCCCATGTTAGTTTTCCAAATATACAGAAATAGATTACAAAATAAATTTTATCCACTCTGAGCAGTGGTGAATTCTTGTCCCATGAAAACACATCATGCACTCATGCATGTAGATATGTTACAGCCTGAATTACTTGTATCCATAAATCTGATTGTCTTGGGGGGGCTTGGGGTAGGGTGTTCATTCTGCGACAGCTAGTAATCTGAAAAGGACTTTGAACCACAAAAATACAGAACTGGAAAGGACAATAGCCTTCTTCAAGCAAAGGATCAAATATTTATATGCCATTCCAGAGGGATGATAGGTCTAAGCTGCTGTTTTCAAAAACTCTCACTGCAATAATAATCTCTGCATAAACAAAGAATTATAAATGGCAAGACAGACAATAGGGAACAGAAGTGGCCACAGGAGAAATGAAGGAAAGATGAGAGCAGAGGAAAGCTCAAGCAGGCAGCTAAAGAAGAGATACTGAGAAATCAAGATCATCTGAATGTGTATGTATAGAATACTCCAGACATAGTGCTCAGAGAGAATGTATTACTCTCATATAGTCAACCACACAACCAGATATGTCATCAGGTCTGCAGTGTCCCTTTTGTAGTTCATGAGTAATAGAAACTAAATGAAGACAAAATCTTCTCTGAATATAGAACATATATAATATGAAAGTACTCATATATAATAAGAGAGTACACTGTGACCTAATTTAAATAAGCCATGTAAAGTTGTTCTCAGTGTAATTTTGGGCATCATGCCCTTTAATGTTACAGTGTGCAAATGTATATATACTTAGGTATTTGTTTTTAAGTTGAGAAGTACAAGGGTATAAAGAAAATCTCTGAAGGTTGTCGCCTTAGTGAGAAACAGTTTTTGTGTTAAACTTTTCAGTGCTTTTGAAGACGATTCAGGATTTTGCACACTTTCATTAAGATTAGTTAGGTCACACCAGTACTGAATTTTGTTCTAAATGTCTCAGTTTTACTTAGTCATATTGCCAATAATGAAGGCAATATGAAGAGGGGAGTTCTCACTTACAGAAAAGAAAGTGTGCACAAGTGATTTAAGAGGTTATATAGCAACTAGAATCCAAGAGCTCCTATGAAATCACAATACATGTCCAGAAATATCACCTGATAAATTAGTATACTATGGCAATTCTGTATGGAAATAGAAATGTACTTGAATGCTAACTGATAGCAATCACTAGGTCAGTATTAGCTGTTACATCATCAGTTAAGGAGGAAACAAGGACAATTTTTGAATTTCCAGCCAGCACTTTAGTCAAGAAGACAGGTCTGCAGCATTACATGAAATACTGGAGGGGGGGAAAGCCCTCAATCAACGGATACATACCTCTGCACACACAAATATCCCCACTCTAAATTTAAAATATATAAGCCAACAAACTAACTCTAATTTGTGGACACAGAGCAAGCTGAAGGGAGTGATTTGGGTAAATTCATAATTCCAACCTTTACTTTAAAAATATATCATAAGTAAAAGTACTATCCCTTTTCCTCCTGCATTATTTAGAAGAATGGTGGGAAATAAATTTTCCCCAGCTTATAATCAAAATAAAATTGCTTCCCAAAACACTTTCTCTAGTAGAAAGGCATATATGATGAACTCCTGGGCTCTTCTCAACAACTTCTGTTTTTCAGGGACAAGACCTGAGGTTTCCCTGCATTCCCATTGCATCTGTCCTGGATATACAGGGAAACCTTACAGACTTTCTGTTGAATTTCAAGCCATTCATGGTTTCTAATAACTTATAGAATATGATCAGGTGGGACTCACCCTTACTTAAGCAGAACTGCCTCAAAAGGTTTACATTGACTGAAGTACAGCTTTTGGATTGCTTTTGGTTGGTTGGTTGGCATTGTCTGAAGTACAGCTTTTGGATTGCTTTTGGTTGGTTGGTTTTCTGTTTCATTGGGGTCTTTTTGTTTGTTTTTTATTAAGGGCTTATTCAGAATCCTTAGCTGACAGCCACAAAACACAGTATCCAATGCTACAGGAAGTAGCATTTAAGAACTTTAGCAGGTTTTAATGTAATAAAAATCCACAGTTTCCTTCAGCTTATGATACTTTGCCATGGTACAACTACATCAGAGCTGCTTTATATTATATAAAGCAAAGCAATCTTTGTCATCTTCTAATCATATCTAAAAAAAGTTTAACAAGAGAGTTTAAGAAAACAAATGCATAAACAGCAATACACTTGATTCCCTCCCATTCTTGGCTTCATAGACTTCCATCCATTCTACAGAACGTTTCATAGCATCTAGTAAGAAATTTCCATTTCCAAATCTTTTTGTCAGCACACATTCACTTTAGAGGTGGTTAAATCAGTTAGCCCAGCAAAGAGTTTGAAAGTACTGTGCTTATTCCAGTCTCACTACAGTGAAGCTGAACTGCTGTACAGATTCAAAATATATGTTCAGAAAAAGCTTTGTGCACATTTGCAGATTAAGTTCTCAGAAACAAATTGTTTTGTTTGTCACGACAGAACCATAATTCATTCAGTTTCCACATTCACTTCTAAAAGGAGAATAACTAAAAGAAATGTGAGAACTGAAATCTTCTGCAAAGGATATGCATCTAAACTACTTTTATTCCTTATCATTATATAGGTAATGCAAGCAACCTACTGAAAGCAACAGGCTACTGCACTAGTCAGACACAACATTTTTTGGCAGATGCTAAGGCAAAATTACATAATGTTTGTACAAGCTAACTTCCATTCAAATATAATGAGAAAAAAAAAAAGACTGCAAAACCCTCTTGCTTCACTTTATAGATGATATGCAGATTTACACTAAAATCTATTGTCTTTTTCCGTAAAAGTCTGATCATCTCCACCTTGCTGATTTCCAAAAAATCAAATACTAGCTTAATGTTTCTTAAAAAAATTCTAGGGCTTCTTTACCATCCTATATTCAATCATGAATACTCAACTGGACATGCAAAAATATAAGATATATTAGAACAATATCTCATGCAAATTCTATGAGATTACCCATTTAGATACTAAAAATTATTTCCATTTTTGTGAAAGAAAAGAAGCCTGTACAAACATACTTTACTTAAACTTTAGAATGAAAAAAATGCAAAACAAAACCCTGAACATTTTATGTCAGAAAAAACCATCATCACTACATGTCAGAATCTTCTAAGGAACCTGGATTTCATGATTCCCAAGACAGCAATTTTGCCTTTACATTAGGAATATAAATGAGATCTACTGCTACTGACCTAATCCTAGATGCCAAAATGTATATCAGTTTTCTAGAAAACTTAATTTAAAATTATGGAAGCTCAAATGTGTTTTAGCAAGTAGACAGCATCTATAGCACACATACATACACACACTATATATTTCAAGAATGCTATAAAATGAGCAAGTTCTGTGTAAATAGAGTTTTTACAGTGATATGAACACTACTTTGGCTTTCCAGGGCCTTCAAAGTCAGTCAAATTATGATGTGTTAAATATTAAAGCTGGCAGTCTTGATATCAAAGGTTCCAATCAACTGCAAAATGAGATGGCATGCCAACAACTACAACCTATAAAGTTATAAAACCACATGAAAATACAGATTCTTCCTTAAGATAATATTAAAAACACAATCAGTGACAGCAGATAATGTATTAACTGAAAAAAGCACCTCTGAGAGTAGAAAATGCTTCCCGTGCTGCATCTTGAGCATTTTTATCCTTTGATGGAAGGAAGTGGGCAGTGATACCCGAAAACCACTGGTAACCACTCAGGGATTTTCCTGAATTTTGAAGTGTCTTAGCTATGGGAAATGAAGAAAAGAACTATGATTATAACAATGAAAGGTTTCAGATTAACCAAGGATACATTTTAAATTGTTTAAAGAAGAATTTCAACAGAACAGAAACCGACAAACTGTAAAAGCATCTTCAAAAATACAAACAGATTTAAAAGTAAGGATTCTAGGAGGAAAGCTCCCAAATCCTTCTGCAACACTGCCGTCACAAGATATGCATTCAAGTAGCACATTAGCTGAGAACTTCAGTACTTTTTCTCCTCCTTTCCATTTTTGCTGATCTTTTACAATTTCTCAACCTGTCTGGTTACAGACTTGGCACAAGATGTGACACTGAAAAGCTAAAATTTTTGAAAGTATTCAAGTGGCATAAAAACAGATTTTAAAAGTTGTATGCCAAATTTTACTGGAAGTTAGGTGCTTAACCTGGTTCTGATGATCTTTGCAAATGCATAACATGTTTACACATTTTAAAAGCCCACCAGTTACTTCTCCATATTCAAGAAATACCAAAGACCTAAATCATATTCAATGCCCAAATACTGTTAGCTGTGAAACTTAGTTTTCAGGAAGTTTACCCATTTATGTAGGTAGTGTAACAGATATGTTGTGGCATTTCCAGAAGGAGGAGAGGGAAGGGAAGAGGGAGAGAAGGAAAGAAAAAATAATGTTTTATGCTCCTGTAAACTAATATGAAATGCTTCACTACTATAGATCTATTTCTTATTATCAGAAAAATGCATTCTAGTAGGATCTCTCTTTTCAGACTAATTACTACAGGTTGAGCACATTTTTTTCAGGAGTGTTTGTATAGTCATTAAGATATTTCACCTGCACGACACAATCTTTTTATCTCATTTTTTTTTTTTTAAACTGTGCAAAACTCACTGAAATCCAAAGGCTTCTGTTTCAAACTCTTCCAGGTGACTAGAATATTTTTCTGTGGTTCATACTCTTCTGATGAAGGAAAAATATCATCATCCATACAGCTCACCTCACAAGAACAGCTACTGACCACAAAATTACCCAAGGATTCTTCCTGCTTGAGAGAAACAGTATAAAATAAGCAAGTAAACACCATGCCAAGCAGTATGAAATCAGCACATTTTATCATTCAACTACACCTTTATTTTACAAAAAATATTATAGTTCAACAGATTCATATCTTAGAACAATTCACAAAGTGATAGCATTAGGATTTCCCATTGATTTGCAGGACTGGCAAAACATAATGTACTCCTGTTCATATACCAAATGGAAGACAAAGGCAGACTTAGTAACTGAGGACAGAAGATATGAAAAATGATGAGACCCAAGAATAAAGACAGAAAGAATACTATTATGAAGAAATCGTATCCCACAATTATGTAGAAGACAACTATGTTTTCAAAAAAATAGTATAAACTAAGTGAACAGAGGAACAAAAGCACAAAAGTAAGCATTTTATAATTAACATTGTATTAATTACTTGAAATAGAGCAAAAGACTAACAAGAAAGTTTTAAAACTTTTTGGAACAATGAATGAAGGCAGTGTATGTTAAAAAAAATCTCTTTCTATTATCCCACAAAGATTATCCTTTCCATCAAACACTTTGATATGAGTTGAGATAACAGAAAAATGTATTTCCCAAGATCTACACATTCAAGTAATTTCTTGACAAGGAAGAAAAATCATTCTTCCCAAATGCTTTCTCAGGACCAGGAAGAGAAAACTACCCACTGCAATATCATTTAAAGCAAAATACACAGGCAGAGTGCTTACTGACCAGTCTTTAACAAGTCAGCGCTCATTACATTTTCAAAATGTCACATAATTATAGCATACATTTTCTATGGGAGTTTTTTGTTTGCTTTTTAATTTTGGAGCAATCAGAATCCTTACTCTCTCCCATCTGATTTTCCAATCAGCACATTGATTTTTGGACAACTCGCTTGGATAATATCACTTGTCTATCTAAAAGCAGTATGAATTATGACAGAATTTACAAAGAAACCCTAATCAAACACCACTGCATGCTGCAATGCCAGATTCCAGAAATTAAATTTCTTCCCAAAGATCTCAAATTTCATGTAGTGTCTAAACTATGCATTTTACTGCAGGCTTCTTAAATACTAAATTCACAAAAATTATAATAAATCCAGATAAGGCAAGATAAAAAGTTGACGAAATATGAAACCTTTGACAATCCGTGATAGTGAAACTTCTGAATATTCCCTTAGCTGATAAATTTGTGTTCCATGCAAAATGTCATTAAAAAGGAATATTAACATTATTGTTAAATATTTTTATTGTATTTAATTTTATTGCATTTTTTCCTTTCCTGTGGAAAATAAAACCTAACTTATTGCAACTTTAAATATTTCTCTTTATTTTAATAAAAAAGTCAGAAAAATAAAGGCAGAAAACTATAGTATGCATGAGAACTCTGTGATAACTCAACCCTTACATCAATATTTGACTTCACTGAAGTGAAAAAGGATCCAGTTAAGTTAAAGGAGTGCATTTGGATATTTTAAGAAAAGGCTAAATTACAAAAAGATCATTATCTGTGAGGGGAAACTCAGTTCTGCTGACTCTGAGAAGAGGTCATAGGTAGTTTTATAAGCACTGTAAACACGAAGTCTATTATCTAAGAGGGGCTGATGTTCTTTGATTGGACTTCATTTTATTCATTCCTCCAAGACATGAAAGTCAAGGCAATAATCTACTTTACTTGAATCAATTGTACCTCAGAGGTTAAAAGAAGTCAAGAAGATGTAACATAATAGCCAGACAAAAACTGCAATTTAGCACAAACACGACACGCATTCCAACATGACAACAGACAAGCATCCAGCAGCATCTGTGCCATTTCCCACTCATTGAATTCCACCTTTGACTACTGCCTTAAGTGGGTGCATCTTGCCATTACCCAGAGGGATGCCTGGGTTACAGAGGCTTGCTCCTAAGTCTTCAGGTATAACTTAAAAATACAAAGAAGCAGGAACACAAATCTATAATTGAAAAAGATCTAAAGATGTTTTAAGCTACAAGAACCAAGGAAATGAAATTATTTCAAAAGTCTCTTATTTTTTTATCTACAAGATACCACTTCAGGGAAATATATAGACTGTATAGCAGCATCACATGCCAGAAGTGCTACCAATTGCTTCTTGCAAATTATTGTTTTAATGAATAAATTATTTTTACTGAGTAATTCATAGCATCCACTATGAAACAATCAATTTGCATTGTAGCATGGGCATTCTGGGGAGTTCTAATGTAAAACATGCAGAGTTGGCAACCTCTTGGTCCTACTCCTGAGTAAGCATGCACAGACATGGTGATGTGAATGATGCCACTACACCGCTGCTTTGGGTTTTGTTTTTACATCACCTGGATTTTAACTTCACTGTGCCACAAAAATCCATCAGAAGGGAAAAAAGTTAACTGGAAAAGAAAAAGTTCCATTTTCCCAGTTTTTTACTCACTTTCATTAAGCTTTATATATATAAATAAATATATATATAATATAAATATAAATAAATATAAATATATATATAAATAAATATATATAATCACCTTTGAGGAGATCTACAGATACAAGTATCTACAGATACAAGTATCTGCTGTTAAAGATCTGTAACTCCTCTCCATTCCCCAACCTGAAGAACCAAATTTATATGTTCTGCAAGTGAACATGAAAAGAGCAGCTATTCCATTTTCATGCCACCAGTTAAAATGCTTCCATCTACATTTCCAAACATGACTTCTGCAAGATGTGATTCATGAAAAAAAATCATGGGTATGGAGTGAGCCTCACAGACTCTATCACAACTGACTTGGTATAATGTAGAGAACTCCATGTAGGTTTGTAATTTGTTAATGTTACAAATATCCCAAACTGATGCTATGTGAAATTTTCATATTATCTACAGTCACCTTTTTCCTAAGTAACTCCATATTTTACAAATAATTTAGCTTCTATCAATATTTCATCACAGAGATGAATAAAATTATACACCTGTGTTTCCACACATACATAAAAACCTGGACAGTTACAAAATTTTTGGAAAATATTGTGAAATATCAGGAATCTCTTATAAGATGCAAAGTATGTTAAAAAATTAGGGATGTCTGTTGGTTTCAATGCCTATGATACATCACAATGACTCGTTCAAGGCTCCAAAAATATTGGTAATCAATCACTTCCCACAGCAGCACAGGTGCAGGCTACAGCAGAAGTATTAGGTGTGGAACCTGGCACCCAAGGAACAACAGGCTCAATGCCAGCCTAAGCAGAGCTGCCATATTCTGTTTAGTAGCTAAATTTAAATCCATACAAATGTTGGTCCTCCATTCCTCTCAACAGAGGAAGTAACCTAAGAAGCTAAAACTTACAGACTGCCACAGAGTAACTTTCCCTGAATAATATTCTCACCACTTTAAAAGAAAAAATCAAACTTGCTATAATGACATTTTAATTAAATCTTACAGAACCTATTTTATCGCATAACATTTTCATGTTACTTCACAGAAGCAATATATTTTCCCATTTGTTACACAGTTTCTCCCACACCCACTGTACATTGTGATACCAACCTAATTTTGGATCAGAGCCTGCATGCATGCATACACTTAACTATATTCACATAACTCATGTCATTGATGCAAGTGTGCTCAGAATGAAGTTAAGCAAATGCGCAAGTGTTCCAAGATCCAAATTCTCCTGTTGAAAAAGCCTCGGAGCTAGGACTTTGACTGATATAGCTGAAATTCCATGCAGTGGTCTTTTATGAAAACAACAGATTGTCTTTTTAAAAAGCTTACATTCTCTGCTACAGAAACTGGTATAAAAACCTATCACAACACAATTCTAAAACTGATAACTCTCCCACTGAGCAGAAACAAGAATACAGTGGAGCAGAGATCTCACAAGACAAAAGATTATCATAATCTCTTTATTCTTTGTGATGTACCTTGATAATAGAACTCCTTGAAATAAATATAATGACAGAGATCACATGCATCTTGCATTATTTTAAGTACAATATACAAAATCATAGGAAAGAATGCCCCTTACACCAAAATACTTTCACATAAAGTATCTTCATTATGAAAAAAGAACTAAAAATTATCTTTCCTCAGAGAACTGGACTGAATCTGCAAGCAAATAGAGTAGAAAAGAAAATCCTACATTTATTATCTTAGTGTTTGAAATAAATCAGAGCACAAAAAAAGTTTTTTAGTATTTGTTATCAAGTTTTGAAAACAAAACTACAAGGGTTGTCTATATTCTTATGATGCAGAAGGGAAACTACAGGTTGCCTAGGAGAAGTATTTTTCAATGATGACTAAGTATTCAAGTATTCAAAAAATGCTACCCACAATGCCATCCACAAAACATATTTTGAAACTTGAAACTGCTTCTTATTTTCCCTGACATCACTGACAAAGTCTAATTCTACAGCTAAAGTTCTAAATGTAGATTAACTAAAATAATTAATGAGGAACTGGCTACAACATTAAAAGGCCACAATGTTACATCATATAGGATTTAACATTGGATTGCATGCCTTTAGTACAGAAGGCATGCAAATATCTCCTGAAAACCTTTTCAAAATTTACAAGTGTACAAGTTACAGAACTCTACAAGTATTTTAAAAATCTTCTCCAAAATTACCTGAACAACAGATCTCCTGCCATTTAACAGGGGCAAACTGCTTGCACTTCAGACATGTGTTCCAGCTACAAGGTCAAGATCTTTTACAAACAGGAAAACACAGTATCGGTTTATGATAGGTAATATAATGCAATGGTCCATTACAGGAAAAAGGAGCAGCAGGTAGGATTCCTGTGTCTCTTATAGGCAAACAGGCTCCTTTCTTCTGCAAAGCATAGAAAGAAAACTACGTGATTCCCTCTAATTCTGGATTATTCAAACTTAAGGGGCTGCAGTTTCCATGTTGTATTGTTTGATATGTGTGTGCTCCTACTCACTGGAACTCAGATACAAAGTATTCCTTATTAAATGTGAGAAAGAGCAAGCGTGAAACCATGAACAACAGCTAGTATGTTCACTGCTGTCATCAGAAGTATGCTCCCACCAGCAGAAGCTCCAACAGATTTAATTTCTGTTTCTGATCTTTACAAAGCCAACACAGTAAAGTAAAACAATATAGGAGAAAGTAAAATCAAGTTCATCGTGCTGACAAATTAAAAAAAAAGTTTCACAGTTGTATTTTTCCTAATGGAAAATACTCAGAAGTTAATTGTTATTGAGTAGAAGGCAAATACACCCAATTCAAAGATTCTAAAATATGCTTCAGAAATTGCCTCCTGCAAAAAAAGAAAATCTACATTTTAAGTGTATGAAGTGACTATCTTGGCAAGGTAAAATATTGATGAAACTAGGTATCTATATTATAGTGCTGACCTTTTCACCCTGAAGTAAAAGAAGCACTCGCAAATTTTGAGCATTAGTGTTTTATTACCATTATTTTTTATTCTTAATGTTCTTTTGTTAAATGCCTACAAAAATGGTTTACCATAATTTTAGTAGTTTTAATAAAAAAATATAGTATTTATTTCTTTAGCCTTTTCTGCATCTGCACTATTTAGGAAAGAACAGTGGGTGTGTTTAAAAAAGCTTCAATTATTATGCAAAAAACATCTTGAAGTTGCACAGAAATATATTAAACCAGAACAGTGAGTATAATGTTATGTTCCCCTAGGCACAAGGGCTCATTTTGCTGCCAGAAACAATCTAAACCAAATTTCTATGCAGGCTTTATAGTCAAACATGAAGAGATTTAGCTAAAGAAAATGCATTATAGAGGAGGAAAGACAGCAGAGATCAAGGTGCAC
The DNA here is from genome assembly GCF_035770615.1 of Melospiza melodia melodia. Classification (NCBI taxonomy): domain Eukaryota; kingdom Metazoa; phylum Chordata; class Aves; order Passeriformes; family Passerellidae; genus Melospiza; species Melospiza melodia. The sequence goes on from NC_086199.1 coordinate 29,810,577, forward strand.
TAGCTGTAATTGCATAGTGATTTTAAAAGTAAATTCAAGGAATGTAAAATTAAGATCTGTGGCAAATAACAAAGACAAAATTAATATACAATTCAGTTAAAAATATGTTTATCTCACAGCAGAAATGATAACAGAAGTGATGTCATAATACTTATTAGAATTACACTTCACTGTGGAGTCTATTAATATTTTCTACAAAGTGCTTACAAAAGTGGCTTTACATATTGTTCATAATGGTGTATTATTTTTCCCAATTTTCAGTAATCCCTTGAAAGCATCAAACTAAAATTAATTTGCCCTTCTGAAGCAGTTTTTTTTCCTGGAGTACCTCATTATTATGGGATTGGCTGTTAAGTGCTGAATACTAACTGATACCTAAATTTTTCCACAGGCTTATAGGCACCAAATAGTGAGCAAAAGTACAATACTACAGGCATATCAATCTTGAAGGCATGCCTTTATTATTTTGTAGTTAAATGATGCTAACAGTTATGGTCTGAAAGACTGACTAGTTCTCCATATTTATAACTTCTCAAAAACTTAGCTTATTTTACCATGACATAAAATAATCTATAGCCAAAAGATATTAATGCTTTTGCAAAAATCAGACTACTTTCCTTTTAAATATACATTAGTTTACGTACCAAAATTTAGGGCAAGCTGCTGCAAACCTCATCCCTTGCAAAGTGGAACAGGTTTGTCTACAATGGATTGGAAATACGATTTACTACAACACTGCCTGAAACTGTGAGGCTTTAACCAAATCTAAAACATCTACATAAGGAGGGGAGAAGAGCTGGCGAACAGATAAAAGTAAAATCTTGATTCTTATGTCAAATGTTATGCATTTTAATATGATTTTTCCTCTGATTTATGTAAAGCTTTGTGGTTTTCATTTTCCCTAGCCTGTCACATTGTACTGATGTATGGTACATTTTAGCATCAAGTTTGCCATGAGCAATAAAGTCAGTGCCCCCAAAGAAATATCAATATATTATCAGTCTTCCCCACCATGCCACATTCCCAAATTTTTCTTTATTCAGCCTATTTGGTTTTGTTTCACACAGTTGATATCCTTTTCACAGTCGCCCACACAAATATTTAATTTTTTTTTGAAAGAAATCCAAAACTAGAAATTGACAGGATGAAATACAATTTACTTTCCAAGGCGAAATGAGGCCATCATGGAAGAAAAACACTGAGGTATTTTATCTGTTTGGAACAAAAAAATTAAAAAAAAAAAAAAAAAAAAAAAAAAAAGGAGAGGGAAGAGGGGAAGGCATGATCTATTGAAAGACATGCAGGAAATGTTGCTTAAGAGACATGAAATTTGAAATACCAATAGAATAATGTTCTGTAACAATTTCTTCACTTCTGTCATCAAAATGCAGAAAGACGTAAGAAGAGCACCTTGAGGTTTTGAGATGAAAAATGCCACACAAATATACTACCTGCATTCATTCCTTGACTCAAGTGTGTTTGATCATTCCTAGGGCAAGTTCTGAAATTCAGCTAAATATGTCATTTGAATGTAACACCTACATGAGAATATGATGGTTCAGTCCAAACCGTGACAAAGCAACATAACTAAAGCATGCATATAGCTTTAAAGGAAAAGAACACTTGCAGCCTACTTGCCTTATTCTCCAGGTGTAGTTTTAAAAAATGAAGGTAGGCCACAGGTGCAAATGCATCAGCCGAATGCATGACCACCTTGGCTGAATCTCTGAAATACAAAATTTTTATCATTAAATAGTATATGTATTAGAGACTATATCAAATAGTATATATATAGAGAGAGACAACACTTAGTCACTGTATAACAAAATCTAATGTAAGTCATTGAAAATCTATTAATTTCTTATCAATGTTTTCATATAAATTAAGAAAAAGTAGTTTGTTATAAAAAACCATACTGTTGAACGATACATTCCCTTCAAGAATTTTCAATTTTCAAAAGGAATAAACTATACTTCCTGTGTGAGCTGGCACAGGAGACGCAGCAACAACCATAAAACCACAGAGGAAATGCAAAGATTAAGTTTGTTTTCATTACCTCACCACCTGGGGCCCTTGAAGCAGCATTCAGGCAGGGGCACAAAGGAGGGACACAAGCATTGCAGAGACTTGGTCCATGCTAGAGCATCACCAAACGCGCAGGTCTCGCCTGCATCTCAGGGATTTGCACAGGTGCAATATCCCACTGTGCTCAGATCTTTCCCACAGCCAGGCAGGAACCTCAAGCGTGTTTAACAGGGCCCCATAGTCTATCACAGGCCTGTGCTATCTACACACAGATGCTCTACTCATCCAACACATGAGGCCAAAAACAATTACTATGATACATATGCTTTTGACACCTCAGCTGCAGGTCACTTGAGAGTATTTACAACCCTCCTTGCCAATCTTCCACTTTTTTCCCACAGTTCCAGACGAATATTAAGAGAATTAGTTAGCTGTAGTCTATGAAGTATAAACTACACTGTGTTTTAGATTCCAGAGATTAATACATAAAGCAATCTTTAAATGTCATCAACAGGAAATTTTTCAAAAGTCCATTGTTTTGATAATGCTCCAGGGATTAGTTTCTGAAGTATTAACAACATACAGTATTGCATACTGAGAAATTGACTGATCCAGCCATCTTGCATCTGATAGTGAAGACTACTAGACACAACTTTTTAATGCCAAATGTGTTGGTAACAATGTTAAACTTCCTGTGTGCTGATTCAAATTAGTTAATTTTAGTTTTCATTTTTACAGACACAATCTGTCACACTTTGATTCACAAGAGGCAGTATCTGTTATATCCATCTGCACAGTTTTACTACTTATGAAAAAGGTAGCTCTAAGAAACAAACATCAGAAGGTGAGAAACTCAAGGAAAACATAAGAGATATTCAGATGCAGTAAAATAAAATCTGAAAGTTGTTGAAAGTAAGGCTAAGACACACATAATTTTCCAGAAACCATGGTGCCCTTGGTACCTTCATAGTGTTCAAAGAGATGATATAGATAGATTTCTAGTAATATCACATAAAACCAATGCAAACTCAAAGCAGTTGAAGCTTTGGCCAGATCCCAGTTCCTCAAGAAAAGTGTAAAATTAACAGAAATGCTTGTTCTATAAAATGTGTTTTGGGATTTAACAATAACAAAATGTCACAAAATAATGATAAATACTTTTAACATAAGAAGATCAATTTTAAGCAAACTTTTAAAGTATTTTGATAAATAGGCCTCAGATTCATTCTTGAGAGTAATTATCAAGATTCTTTATAATTAAAATATTTTTATATTTAAGATACAAGATACTTTACACATAGTTCTTTCAGTTTAAAATAATTCTGTTCAAGTGACAATGATGTCTTCTAATTCTAACAGAAATATGTAGAAAAAATAGGTGGAAAGCAGAATAGTTCTGTTTAGAACCAATTAGTCTCCAATTAAAAAACCTAATCAAGTCCTGAACTTGACATTTCATATCCAGTTTGGAAAATAGGAAAAAAAAAAAAACCAACCAACTCAAAACACAGGAAAATCAGAGATTTAAAATGAAAAAAAAAAAATCTGTGAGACCCCAATAAATTCTACAAGGCCATTTCACACTAAAAGCCTGAATTTTGAGTAGGAACTTGACTATCTAAGATGATTCATGTTTGATTGTAATGGAAACAGATGAATTTTGCTAAGGAAATTATCAGAAGACTGAAAAAATGAAGAACAGTTGAAAAACTGTTTCAATCAGCTATTTGTTTTGAAATCAAAATCATCTGATCTCTCAAGACTTCTTGAAGATCTAGAAAGCATCCAATAATTTTAAAACACTCTGTAACACTTTCTCAGTACAAATGTATCAAGCTAGAACAAGACTGAGAGTACAATTATAATTTTATAATTTTGCTTTTAACTCCAAACCTAGAATTAGAAACCTAAACACAGAGCTAATGGTAAGGTATACAAAGGAAAATGGTATTTCCCTAATATTTCAAATGGGACAATTTACTTTCCAAAAGATCAAACTATTCTGCGCTCCATGAACAAAGAGGCCTTTATCAAAAGAGCAGATACAAGATGGTATTCATAGAGATGAGAAACAGATCTTTAAATTTTCAAGAAATATTGATTAATTGTACCTTAAATATCAGCATAAGGACAGGAATCGCTTGGTACATTTCAAACACTGAGAGTAAGAAGCTGACAACAGGATTATAATAGACTACCTGGGGAAACCAGATAAGCCCCAATCAGACTCTAGTTCAATATTTTGGTTGCAAGATTTTGCTTTCACTACTAGATATTGTTTATTTTCAAATATATGTTTCATTCAATCTGTCATGCTTCCTTTCTGAGGTACATTTTTGAATGAAGACAGAGAAGAATGGCAAGAATTCAACTTTACATTCAGAAGCAAAAGCCGTCATGCAGTCTTGCATTAAAGTAAGTAACATTCAAGGTTGTATTTTATTTTCTCCTGAGCCAGAATTTTTTTTATTTTGCAGGGATATAATGTAGAAACATATCTTGCCAAGTTTGAGAGGGAAAAAATCATTGACCAGTGAAAACACTACCTGCAAGTAGAGTTATAAATAAAAGGCATACTAGATTTTCTCCTGTTCTTTTAGGTTTATGTGGCAAGGTTTTGGTGGCAGAGGTTAGTGTTTAGAAGTGGTCTCTATGACATGAGACCAAGGATTCTGAGCTCATCAGCAACACTGGGGGTGTCTTGGTGATAACATATTTTAAAACTATGCTGAAACAGGAGTGAGAAAAACATGGTACTGACAGCCCTGCAGACAGCTAGGTCCATGAAGAAGGATTGAGCGGAGGTTCTTCAAATACCAGAACAGATTCTACATAGCCTGTGGAAAAGACTGTGGTGAAGCAGGTTGCTCCCCTGCAGGCCAGGAAGGACACATCAGAGCAGATACACACACTGCAGTCTGTGCCGAAACCCACACAGAAGCAGTTTTTCTGACAGGATTGAACCCCAAGAGGAGCAGTCTGTTCCTGAAGGACCAAATCCCATGGAAAGAACATACACTGGAGCAGTTCTTGAAGAACTTGCCTGGTGGGAAGGACACACATTGCAACAGTTCATGAGGGAACCATGGAAAAGACCCAAGCAGGAGCAGGAGAAAAGTGTGAAGAGAAGGGGGCAGCAAAGAGAGTGTTATGAGCTGACCAGCTTCATTCTCCACTTCCTTGCACAGCTCATTGGGGAGGATGTAGAAAAGTCAGGAACAATGAAGTGAAGTTAAGCCTGGGAAGAACAAGATGAGAAGGCATATTTGCTTCCCACTATTCTACTTTTCTAAAAATGTATTTATTAAATTTGGCAATAAATTAAATTAATTTTCCCCAAATTCAATGTGGTTCCCCATTACAGTACTTGGTGCATTGCTCTCTTTTTGACCTACACATCTTTTCATCTTATTTTCTCTCCCTGCCTTCCTTAAGAGGGAGAGTGCAGCTTGGTGGGAACCTGGCAGCCAAAGAAAGTTAATCCATCATCCATCCACCTGTTTGAAGGCAAAAGTATTCTTTAATGTCTTCCTCAGATACTTTTAACTCAGGAGATGTTTTGGAGTTGTTCAGAAATTTAGGGAATCAGGAATTTAGTTCAAACCCTACAGGTTTGAACTTCTAAGTTCCAATGCTTACAACAACATTTAAGCTTTAAAAATTGCATCAGGATTTAGTCCTGCTTTAGGAATGGTACTCTCAAATTCAGTGCCCCCACTAAGACTCTCCAAAACCACTCACTTCTCTCTTTTACTGTCCCCTGCCCCGGCTCTCCCCTCTCCATGTGGTGGCATGGAGTTGAGAACTGGAGGCGCAAAAGGCCACGATCATGGGTTCAGATAAGAACAAGTTACTGGTAGAAGCAGTGAGATAAAAAAAATGAACAGTAACAGCACAATATTAATAATAAAAGAACACAATTGTGAGTGATTCACATTCAAAAATGCTCACTGAGAACCCTGCTGCAATGAACAATACAGATGGCTCCCTCTCTGCCACGTTTTTCTCAAGTGGGAGGAACACTCCTCTCTCAGAGAGAGAGGGAGAGTTCCTGAGTCTCTTTCCCCCAACCCTGGCAATGAGTGAGGTCCTATCATTAGGATCCTTGGCCAGGCTGCCTCCCAGCTATTGCAAAAATCTAAACCTGGCCTAGCTGAAAGCAGGGGAGATGTAGACCTGAACCATGTACATCTAAACATTTGGAAGCTCTACGAGCAGAGTCAACATGATTACAAAGTCTGTTTAGATTCAGTGTATATGAAAAGCAAGAATACAAAGTAGAAAAAAATTCATAACTTACTTAAAGAAGAAGTGATAAAATATTTTTCTTGTCAAATTCATACAATAAAACTTATTGAAGAAGCGTTTAAAAGTCCATTGTGCTATATATTTATTATTAAATACTCACTAATTTAAATATTTGATATGTATTTTTTGTGCTTTTATTTTTATCTTTTATTATTTGGACTATCACCAAGAGAAATAAAAACAACTCAGCCATGCCACCTCTACTTCAGCTTTTCCTAGTCACTTGAACTGTCTTTATATCACTGACAACCAAATAAACATTTAGAATATATTATAATATATTCCTGCTTAAACTGCTCTTTGGTTGATCCCAAACCAAGGGCATAATCAACCAGTATTTAAGTGGACATTTGCCAGATTAGCTGCCAATGCTTTAACCATTTTGTCTATTATCTTCTCCTCCCACATGCCATGCAATGAAATGGAGAGCTAACAGTTCTTGGCTCTCTACTCCTTACATAGACAGATCCCAGTCCTACAGAAAAGTGAAACAAATGGATATGCACTATGAAAGTATTACTCATGTCTATATGCTCCATAATCTGGACCTGCACTAAGATGACTGAGAATCCATCACCAATACATGATTTCTGGTCTGTTTACTTGCTTCAGAAAAAGAACAGCAGTCAAAATATTTCACTTGAAGCAACCAGGCCTAGCTACTTAACAGACTTATAAGAAACAAGACACAAGTATTTTCCACAGCTCACTACATAGATTTTAGCAATTAATGTCAAAGGAATAAACTATTCAGTGTAATTGAGATGGATTAATATAAAGTTTGTATTTAAAATATCCTCTAGTAATTGAAGAAAAGTGTTTATTGTTATCATTTGAAGCTACTAAACTTACACACACACATATACACAGTTAATGGAACCCACAGGCAACTGAAGTGGCACTTTATCAAATTTAGCTGTAATGAAAGATAAATATTACAGGCAATTCACACTTCATGAAAGGATAAAAGTGTCAGTGTATAGGTACCAGTTTTACTGCAGGCCATAATCAGCAAGTAAACGAAAGTGCAAATGTCTAAAAAGTTTATAGCCCTCTATGAACGCCTCATCATGTCAGGTATTGATTTAGGTTTCCAGAGGACTTTGCCAGTGTTAAACAACATGAGTGTCTGTGGACTTAAAGAACATGTTTTACCTCTGCAGATGCCATGAGTTTCCTCTTACTACCTCCAATTGTCTCAAACTAAATTTTAAGATGGTCCCAGTGCTTTAATATAAGGAAATAGAAGAAACGGCTCCTTACACAACTATTTTCTTCTTAAACAGAGGGCAGTCCAGAGTGAATGTTTCATATTCTCCTCCTTCTCCACAAACATGGACTCCATATTTCTCAGAGAGCTATTAAAAAAGAGAAATTGAAACAGGTAGGTGTTACACTAAAGTTTATTAAATGTATTTTGCTGAAAATGTCAAGACCAGTACATACTGATTGCTAGCTGGGGTTACACCATGACAGGCACTTTCTAAAAGACTACGCACTACAAGGCTGAAAAAACGCAATCATCATACAGTCAGGTCTTGATTTCTTTGCATGCCTATTACAGTTATTAAAATTACCAAACTGTTACATTTTAACTAGAACTGGCACTGTAATATTTAGATTAACAAATTGATTCCTAGTTCTTCTTTCTCAGTGGCCACAAAATCTTGTTCAGGCTCCGATGCTTGTCTTTCTTTAGCATATCTATTTCACTTGCAGGAAAAACTTTTACTGTGAGTCAACACAAGAAGTAGCACTTCACACAGAAGTATACAATGCACACATTTTTTGAAAATAGATTCAGATTTGTGTTCTATGTTTAGGTAAATATTCTTTCAAAAAAACCCTAACAAAACAAATGAGAATTTTCTAAGCCAAAAGCAAGAAGCTAAAGCAAGATCTAAAGAGAAACATATTCTTTCTTTGATAAATTGTACTTAATATACTTTCTAAATCAACATATATTTACGAATATTCCTGAAGCTCTGCATATCTCACTTAAATACATAACTAGATAAACTGAAGCATTCAAAATATGAGACATGACTATCTTAATTAATTCCTGCTTTACAAATGAACAGCTGTGGAGCATGAACCTAAGTTCTTTTACTGGAGTAAGGATTGCATAACTGCTCAGTAGTTCACTGTGTTACTGTTTCAATGTACTGTATTGATAGACACTAATCAAGCACCAGATCTGAACATGGGGACACCCTCTCTGTCCACAGCAGAAGTTCATGTCCCCAGCAGCAGATTATATCACCTTAAAATGTGTCATTGCAGTGATTCAAGCCAAGCCCTGTCCAGGTTTTTTAACACTAAACAAGCACAAACATTCTGCTTTAAGTCACTCATAAGAACTTGAACTGCAGTCCTTAACTCCACTGCAAACACCAATGTTACTTTTGGGAATATTTACTTAACCCCTTTATGCCTTTCCTTAGAGGAAAAGAAGGCCATCTATGATGCTCCTGCAGTCAAAGTAGAAATGCAGTTCTCCAAAACATCAGAGGGCTAAAAAAAGTCTGTCTGGAGGCTAGAAGATAATTCCAAATCTGCTGTTTCTTTTGAGGCAAACATAAGACTGGGATATTTATACATCTAGATTACATTTTTATATGGTTACTAGAGAATATTTGTGTAGCAAGTCTACTATGTATATTCAAATAATACTGTATTTTTATTGTTGAAGCTGAATGTAGTTCATGTTACTTTACAGTTCTCTTTCAAAGCTTTTTACCTAAAAACTTCGAAGAGTGTTTATAACTTCAGTTACTTAAACCAAAGGCTCGAATCATCTTCAGCCATTATTTTGCAGAAAAGGAAAGTGCTCTGAGAAAACAATACCTTGGTAATGTTCTATGCGAATATTTGGTTGTGTGGGGCTATAAAATCAAAATCTCTTTTGGAGCCTGTTTAAAACATTTTTTCAGTGTCTTGTTATGAGAGTTATTTTTAATTTTCCCTTTCACATTTTCTATCAAAGACAAGGAGCAAAAGAGAACCTTTAATCAAGTGCTCATTAAAAAATTACACCCCTGACATAAAAGAGAACTCCATCTGTCAACAATGGCAACAAGGTTTCTATAGGACAAATACATCAGGAATAATTAATGTTGATGCAACAAGAATGGACAACCTACAAAACAGTTAGTCAAAATCTTTTATTCTTACTCTATTTGAAAAAAAAAACCAACCAAAAAACCCTAAAGAAAATGATTAAAAAATTGAAAGAGAGAAAACCCAAAAAGATCTTTCTAACTGTAACCTTTACACAGTGAATACATGGAGTGACTGTTTACAAATCACTTTCAAAATTGGTAGCTCTGCTTGTAAACAGCGTCTAGAATAATTATTGGCAATTAACATAGAATACTCAGAAGATGTAAGACTATTTCCTATCTTTGTTGTGAGAAATTCTCATTTTCAATGTCACTGGCTTCAACATCATTCTTGACACCAATTATACAAGGTGCTAAAGGGTTTTCCGTTCTCACAAATGTCAACAGGACCAAAAGATATTTAGCAGCTCATAGAACAGATCCTTAACATTCATTTACCAAAGTCAGTAATATTTTTTAAATGTCATCAATGGCATGAGAATTTTGCCTGTTAATAATTTAGAATATTAACATTATTTGAAGACTGATTATTTGGGTTTGCAAATTGGATGCTACATTAATAATAATAATAATAGAACAGCATGGACTCTAAGTTTTATGATTGCTAAATCTGCCTTCTAGTACAAATGAGCCAGGAAACTGCAAATTCACAAGTCAAACATAACTAATTGCAAGTAATGCAAGTACACTTCAAACTCCAAAAGAAATCTATGATGAAACCATCTTCCAGGCTACACACAGTTTATCTTAAGTACACAATGAGATATAGGATATACATACAAATGAAATAAATATAAATGACCAGTCCAAACATTACCTGAAGAACAGTCTCTTCCTACCTTGGGAATGAAACACAAGGATTAAAGCTTCTTTCTTTGATTTTCATAATCAAAGATAAAAATTTGAATTCAAGTACTTCCTTTTTCAAGTGAAGACTTTGTTCCCACATAGAATTTGTAAGACTTAATAAACTCTTATATTTACAGAAATGCTCTTTACATCAAGATGTTCTCATCAACTTTTGAGGCATGCATATAAATAAACATTTTCCTATTGCCTATTGGCAGAGCCAGAATTACACATAAATATAATCTTAATGTTCTATTAACAAATTCCAAGGCCACTGGGATAACAACCTGAGACATAAGCTGACAGAAAATCCTTTAGTGTAACAAGCTGAGACTCCTGTTACAGAGGAAACACTGGGAGATGAAAGCAATTCAATAATTTAGCAATTATCTAGCAATCACCCCTCAAAAACTAATCAAAGACCTATCAATTGGAAAAAAGCAATAATTCAAAAACTTTCCTTTCTGCAGTGCTGATGTCCTGAGCCAGTAATATTCACCCCTGCTAAAACTATGGGGCCAGATCATCATTGCACTCCTAAGTTCAACATTCTGAAAGTAATGTGAAAAAAATTGCAAAAAGCTTTTCCCACTCACTAGTCCTCCATTTTTCTGCTGCTACTGCAGAAAAACCACCTTACCTTTATGACAATAATTGTTAAAATATCTACTGTATACATAAAATAAATTAAATCAGAAGACTGAAAATGTAGGTGATAATATTTTTTCAAAGTCAAATAATTGAGTGGAGGAAATCAGGGCTGGGTTGTGGATTTGATTTGTTGGGGATTTTTTTCTAATCAACACTCTTATAATGCCTCAACCAGAGATTTTTTGCTAAAAGGAGATTGACTAGTTCATGCTTATTTCTTATACATCCAAAAGAAAAATTCTACCATTCTACGTAATACAAGTTAATTTTGATCCCGTTGACTCTTCCTTAATGTAAACATTTAGTTTAAAAAAAAAGTAAGAAGTGAGTTCTATTTCCAGATCTGTAGTACCAGAGAAGTTGAACGTTGTGAGTACATGCTAAGAGTAAAAGATACTCACTACAAGTCCCAAATTACTCAATATAGATGACATTTTGTGGCCCTTTATCAAAGACATTGGCATTTTTCTGAGCACTGAAACTATTCAGATGTTAAGTGATTTTCAAAAGAACTGAAGAACACAGAGAACATTATTAGTTCCAAACATAACTGCTAAAATTCTCACAAACTTGCATACCACACTAGGAAAAATGCTGTAATGAAATACCCTGCACCTAGCTGAATAAACAACTATGGTAAAGTAACATCCGATGTCAACACAGAACTCAAAAAACAATCCCAAAGAACAGGAAAAAACTATATTAGCAAAAAATCCCAACAAGAAAAACAAATTTACTGTAAAATTTGAAATCAGTGGTTAGATAATAGAGTACAAATCAAAGATCATGGGTATATGAAGCCATGGCAGTTTTGGATATGTGCAGTGTTCAACATTAAATCATTATGGTGTTTTATATGGTATGGTCAGAATATTAAATTTTATCTCTTCCTTACTGGAAACTGTGAATTCCCTGTTTTCACATTCTGTCTGCCAGAACTTCTGATGCTGAAAACTTCACTAGTTTGCAAGACTTACTAGTTTTCACATCGTAAGTATTTTTCTTCAGTTTATTGTAAATGATTTGGTTTTATAAGGCCTTAAAGCCAACTAAGTATCTATTAAAAAAAAATTATTCGTAATGGCTTTGACTTTCATAGCATACATATGCACAAGCAACAACCAAATGAACAAATAATCAGTTGTGCAGTCTTCCCTACAATGGCCTGACAAGCAGTGTCAGAATGTCCTATTTGTACATTTTAGGCAGTAATTGCTTTGTTTATTGTTGTATCAATAAAGGATAAAATCATCAAATATGAGTTTTGAGAAGTGTTAAACCATGACAGTAAGAATTTCAGTGAAACCGAGTAAGTAAGAATCACTTTAATTAAGATATCAAACATGATGATGAATACATGCAATTAAAAAAAATATCAGGTACTTTTGGATTTAATAGTTTATTATTTTCTTTTAAAAATGAATGATGGTGAAATCAAATGCAGAAGAATACTTCTTATTGCCACAATTATAATTGCAATACTTGCTGCTACTGTTTTAAAGAAATCAAGACTGATTTAACTGAGGTGAGCAGCTGCAACCCCACTGAGGATGCAACCTGAATTTTGATTACGGAAGCTTTCCGTGAATGCAGAATGTTGAGATGATTTTAAGAAATAAGTGAAAAGAAGACTTCCAGAAATAGATAATGAATGGGATTGTATACCAACTGGTTTACATAGCAGAGGGCCAGGGAGGAGGAGGGGAAGATTTCTGGGCAGACTCTCCAGGTCTCGAGCAACAAATCTCAAGAACAGACCAACACCATCTCTTCAGGTAAGGTTATTTCAATGTTATGGACCTCAATGATTCCTTTCCAGCTTTCCCAAGTAGCAATTACCTATTCTTCTTCTCTCCATGTAAATAACTAAAAAAAATGGAGTTAAACCTAAGATATAATTGCTATGTAACTCCTCTGTCTTTCAGTAGCAAAAGAGATTTTTAAAGTTCTGGTCACTTTTTCTTTCTTTTCTGCAAGTTTGCTGTAGCCTTAAGAGTCCCAAAACAAACTACTTGTGAAGCCAAGCTGACCAGTAACTACCCAGATTAACAATGAAAAATATTCTTAGCACATCATTTTGTGGACATTTAGACAGCCTACACTGAGAGCTACATCAAGACACTTTTAAGAGACATGCAATCATTGTGGGTATCTAACAGGCTCAAGGACAAGGAATTGTGGTAAACTTGCATTGTCACAGATAATACATGAAAACATAATTTCAGAACTTTTATTTTTAAAATTTACTTAGCTTGATGTCTGATGCTCCCACATCAAACTTGAAGAAACCTCAAGTACAAAATCTGGTATTTTTTCTTTTCCCTAGTTGAATGATTTTTCTTTAAACAAATCTAATAGCTCTGCCACCAAGCATTATCCTGATATGAGGACACACAGTCCTTTGCACAGAATCAAATACATCCTCAAGACTACACCTCTTATTCCATTTTTAAAGGCCCCACTGTATGCAGTCTGATTGTATAAATGGTAGGAAACGTGCAAATACGAATCTTCAGGGAAGTTTTGTATCACCTATGATTTTGCCACTACTGCTTCTTGCTGTGAAAGCCTCTAACATACAATTATTTAGCTGTATCAAACTGATATACCAGTCAGTGTTCCTGCAATACTGAGGTTTCATGCCTTTAGTTTGTTTTAAAGATGGTGACACCATTTGTGAACTATGTCAAGAAATGTTTTTTGATATAAAAAGTGCTTAGCAAAGGATTATATTCTGTGTACAAAGCAAAGCTTTGGGTTAACACCTAATTTATCAAATTAAGTAGTTTTTATTAAGTTAATTTTACTGAATTTCTGCCTGTGTTTCTTTTTAACTGCAAGTTTAACTATATGAATATAATTTAAGTTATACTCACCTCCAGAAGAACAGGCTCCATTTCACCTAGAGTTTTTCCTAGATGCTTATCGGGATCTAAACCTGCAAAAAACCCAAAAAAATCTAAAAATATTTCTTATGAAGTACTCTTATGACATCAAGAAATGATTATTTTTTTTCTTTTTAAAATATATTATGTCTCCTTTAGAAACACTACATTATCTAAAATAATTACAATCCTAAAGAAAATACACTCTGTCAGAATTTTCCCTAAACTTTGGGCAAATATTTTCCAGGTTTATGGAAAAAAAAAGCTAGTTACCATTTCCCTACATGTCAAGTGGAAAAGCTACTGGATCCCTTTCTTAGAAATTTCACTAGCCAGTGAAGTAAACACACAGGTCCATGGTAATAAAAATACTACAAGGATACTACCTCTTTAAGTCAGAAGTTACCGTTGTAGATATCTATGGAATTAAAGCACAATTAATTTTTTTAATGCTTCCTGCAACTGGAAGGGACACAGGCTCATAATGAAAAGTTCTTTTGCCAAATCCCATTCTTTGTGTGTTTTATGCAAATATAAAATGTAAGATTAAAAAGGATGAAGATATAAAGAAAACTCAGACCTACAGAACGCACTGAATATTGTACCTTATAGTTTCATCACAAAATACTCTCTACCATGTCTACATTTTGATTTATTTTTCTTTGTAAAAAAGTAACACTTGATAGCTGCTCTAACTTGCTTTTCTGTATTCCTGTTTCAACTTCTTGACTTTTTAATTTTGGCCAGCTCATGGCATTTAATGATCACTTCTCAGGATAAAACAAGTAACTGGCAAAAATGAGCAGTGGGACAAAATAATCCAGGAGCAACTGTTTCAAAAGCTGATATTTTCAACCAAGTAAATATGCTAGTTGGATTTGACACAAAGTGGTCAAAAGGTCTTATCATATGAAGCAAATGAGAAAAAAACAACTCCTGAAATGGAAGGAACATTGTGAAATTTTCAGTTTTCCCATTTTTCACTATTCTTAGTTATTGTGGTTTGGGCTCCTTTTTGCACTGATACAATACTGGTCTATTTTTTCCTACTCTACCGCTTCATACAGTAATAGGTATCATTACAGAGCTGCCACCAAAATTACTCCATTCAGAAGCAATTTCTAAAATATGTACCTTGCAAAGCACTTTAGATTGTTGATGATGAAAGCTGTTATATAAATGTACAGTACACTATTATATAAAGTCATTGCTGAGTTAAAGTAGCTAATATGTCTCTTAATTTTTACAATCGTGATCTTGGTATATTTAAATTCCTGTGAAACTAAAACAACTTAGAGTGAATGAGATTTCAAAACACTCGGAAAGTTTTTAAATATTTCATTAAAGCACATTAAGAATTCTCTTACAGTGTAGGGGAATGCTTTTAAAACTGCTTAATAATTAAAGTTTTAAAAGACTTGAATTTTTTTCTGCCATCTATTCCTTTTTTGTATTGGTTTATTGCTTTTTTTTTAACAGACTAAAAATGTATGCACTAGATATGTGATGATAATTTACTCTTGTGGAAATAGTTTTGAAAGATATTAATTTAATTTCAATAGTTCAAATGGTTCTGGTGATCTCTTCCAACTTACATCAGGTTAGCATTTTGTTCTTGATTATAATGGGATAGGTATTAGGCCAAACAAGCAATTTCTCTTGACATAAATGAAGGAGTACTGCATTACAGTATCATTTCACACATTTATATTAACATTCTTCTTTTAGTATAATTATTTTGCTAAGACAAGCAATCTCTCTCTCCTTGATAAAAAGCAGATTGATTTCCTCTAAATTTAAACTAAGGGACACATTACAAACATATGAGAAGGGAAGAAGTTGTCAGAACCAGACACACTGACATCTTATTTCTTTCACAAGGTTCTCTTTGGTAATATGGACACAACTTTAGTCCAGTTATGAATGCAAAGCAATAATTTAAAAGAAACTATGATGCAAACAGTTTTTGAAACACAAATAAATTGCCTATGTATACAGTATGGGTAAACTCTTTAGTGATATCCCACACCTACATGAAACTCTGTGAAGTGCAATGTACCTTTCCTGTATCTCAGCAGAATTCTATTTTTGGACAGCTTGCATTTATTTTGAAACATAGTACTTCTTTTAGCTTCCAGTAGGTTTATATTGTGAGTGAATAGAGACTGTTGGTAAAGGCATCAGGAAGCAGTGTAACTTTCAGCTTGCAGAACCAGTAATCCACACCTCCAATCCCTACTGCTATGCATGCATAGATGAAGCTGTATGTCTGTTGCTACAACTAGTATAATAAAGTATTTGGAATTATACTTACAAAATAGCTTTTTTAAAATCCATACTTCTATTTGGTACACTTTGCTTTATTGATTCGAATTCTTAAAATGGCTTAGACAAACGAGAAGAACAATGTATTGTAAATTCTTAGTACCACATCCTCCAAATCTATCCTCAATGGAACTAGATGGAAAGGAAGCCGAATGGATGGATAAACCAACAACAAGGTCCAGGGTCTGGATGACTCTATGTAGAATTAAAAAATTAATTAGGAAGGGAACTATAATTTCCAGGACTGACATCTATTTTATTTAACTTACATGTATCAATGGGGGGCAATTAGAATTCAATTAAAATATTCACTTTTATTACTTCCCTGACTGACCTTGAAGTTAATGCCTGTTTTATTTAATTGCATCATCTATGAATAAATGTTAACCCTAGAATGTTATGGCCCATTATTTTCAATGCATTTTTAACTCCTCAACTGAACTACATCCATCAACTTACTATGTGCTGCCAAGAGAGCAAGTGGGGCTTTATTTCTTTGAGATAGACTAGTAAATGAAAACAGAAATATCTAAAAAATTTTGATAATGCTGCTTTTGACAGTGTTCAGTAAAAATAATTATGCTTTCAATTCCAGTTTTGTAGTCTGGTTTGACTGTAAAATCAGTAAGTGATAGCACAAACGGTATAATCACTTCAAAGTAATTGCTACTCCATCTGTAATTTCTGATAAATCCACTGACAGGAGCCATGGTTGCAGAATGCTCTTATGCACAGCCACAAGATAAGTGTAGAGAACTGCAGCAATGTCAAGAGATTGGGACAGAAATTCATGTCTTTGTTCTGTGGTGAAGAAAAAGAACTGTACTAAAAGGCATTTTACAAGTGTTGCAAAAGAGCCATATTTTAAATGGTTCACTTTGTACATATGTATTAGTGTAGCATGAGGCCCTCACCTGGGGGGCAGCTACCTGATATTACTTCCATTTATCAAGACCATTAGAAATCCAAGTTACATTTTCATGGCATTACATTCAGCTAAAAAAATCCACATTCTAAAGCCTTATCTGACTAACAAGAACATGTCTTATATATGTTCAGAATTTTAAAATCATCTGGATTCTTTAAAAAGTGTTTTAAAATAAAAAATTCCATTTTTACTTCTCAGTAAAATTTCAAATAAATAAAAATAAATCATAATTACTGGTTTCAAGAAATGTTGGCATATAAAGGTCTTCTGAAATCTACATTGAACCAAACTCTAACCCATAATATATGAACACATTGTAAAAGAATCACTACCATACACACATCAATGAAGTATGAGTTAACCATTATCTGTTGATAATATAAGGGAGAAAAAACTCCAGCCTTTCCTCACTAATCAACCCTACAATTCAAAAACTTAAACTTGTTACTCAGTGAATTCTTCCATAAAATAAGGTAACAACAAATCTCCAAAACTGGTATTATCACATTCTTCTTGAAATATCAGATTCATAGGATTAGGATAGGCTTTTGGATAAAAACTCACCTATCTTTGGATAAAAAATCCACTTATTTTAAATCTACAGGAATATGAAGTTCCTTTTTTTCCCCTGACTTCTCAGGAAGTAATATTGAGAAGAGTAGTAACTGCTGTCACTATGAATGTAAGGGACTAAGACTTAACTGCTGATGATAGGGCTGTATAATCTGCAAGAAAGTTTCTGGAGAGATCCTAATCAGCTGATCACCAAGAGTAAAATTATTTAGAATTTTGAATAATAGGCAATGAAAGACTTTGGTTTTCTGGAACCAAAACTAGTTTCTTCTCAATCTCCTTATCATAAAGAAAACAGGGTTAACAATTAGATGATAGGACATGTAAGATAAAGAAATACATATAGAAAGCAAAAGAGTATAAAGGATAAAGCAACCCCCCTGTCTTAGAACTGGAACAGAGAAAATAGGACTATTTTTGAAGGTAAATTCTATTTAAATTCTATTTCAACTGTGTCTTTTTTTTTTCCTAAGTTAACAATACAAAATCAGTGATTTTCAAAAGGAGGGTCAGTACAGAATACAGAAGAATGTTTCTAGTAACACAGGAAAAGCCTGTACACAACAGCATTAGCTGGTAACTTAGGCTTACAAGGTAGGAGTGCAGGAATGTGTTATAACCTTCACCAACTAGAAATGCACATGCCACACAGATCCTCTTGAACTGTAAATCTATACCTTAAGTTGCCTTGAGGTAAATTATTCCTGTTGTCATATTTAGCTTTCATTTCTATGAAGAGCTGGGAAGTGAACTTTTTGTCTGGTGGCATAATTTGACAGGTTCATTCTTAACTTCCTCAAAACTTTCACACATGAAAGGCTGTCTTAACAATGGTGAACTGCATGGATTCCTTGGATTTCCTTAAAAAAATAATTGTAAAAACTGCTAAACTTTTGTATAAAAGTAATGAAAAGTGCAGTAAATAATTGCTATTACTGCATCTCTAAAAGATTTGAGATGAATATACTTCTAATTTATTTTATGAAAGAGGAAAATTGATGTGACTTGATTATGCATCTACTTCTCTTTTTCCCTTGCTCTTTTTCTTCCTTTTTTTTTTCTTTCTTCTTTTTTTCTGGTATGTGATAATTTATCCAGTGTGGGAATTGTAGGGGGATGGAACCTGTAGAGATACTGTAGATATAGTAACTCTTTTCAAGCTAAGTGATACTAAGTGATAAAGCTAAAAGACATCAATCCCAAAGTGGTTCTAGCATATGTTTCCAGGGCAGGTTAATTGGTATCTCAGTTTATCTTTCTTCTTGAACATTCTTAAACTATGTTCTAAACTAGGTTAGTCTGATGTCTAAATAAAATTTTAGAATTCTGAGAGGTAAAATCTTTTTAATGAAGTAATATTATCTATTATCTCTTGCGGTTTCTTTTAAACATCAAAGATATTTGTGTTCTAGTTAAATCTAGGATTCAAAGCACTTTAGCCCTGTCATTTCAAGAACAAAATCTTCAAAAAATCTCTGAAGAAATTTTATACCGTTTCATCAGATAACAAGGCCATATTTCCAACCAGATTATTTTACAAAACGACAGCATCACAGAATGGGCCAGGTTGGAAGTGACCACAGTGGTCATCTGGTCCAACCTCTGTGCTCACGCAGGGTTCATCCTTGAGCATGTGGCACAGGTTTATGTCCAGACAGCTCCTGAATATCTCCAGTGAGAGAGACTCCACAGCCTCTCTGGATGATCTGTTTCAGTGCTTGGTCACTCACACAGTAAAGAAGTTCTTCCTTATGTTCAGGTGGAACTTTCTGTGACTCAGTTTAGGCATGTTGTCCCCTGTCCTATTGCTCAGTACCACTGAGAAGAGCCTGGATCCATTCTCTTTCTTCTCCCACTCCAGACACATATACTGAGATGAGTTAGTCATCTCAGTCACCTCTTTAGGCTGAACAGGCCCAGCTCCCTCAGCCTTTCGTCATAATAGAGATATTCCACACCCTTAATCATTTTTGTCACCCTCCACTGGAGCTGCTCCCGGAGCTCCACATCTCTCTTGTCCTGAGGAGCCCAGAACTGGACACAGCACTCCAGGTCAGGCCTCACCAGGGTTGAGCAGAAGGACAGCATCCCAGGACACCATTGGCCTTCTTGCCCACAAGGACACACTGCTGGCTCAGGGAAAGTTTGTTGTCCACCGGGTCCTTCTCCACAGAGCTGCTTTCCAGCAGGTCAGCCCTCAGCCTCTGCTGGTGCATGGAATTATTCCTCTCCAGGTACAGGACGCTGCATTTGCCCTTGTAGAATTTCAGAATGGTCTTCTCCAAAATGTTGGTAGTTTGAAAAAGATTGTGGAAGAATTGTATACTTCTGAAAAGTAGCATTAAACTACTTTTAATCAAATGCAGCAAATGATTCATCTCATTTAAAGTAGTGACTGAGTCAAATTCTTCTCAGGACTTTTACTGGGCCTAAAAAACTTACATACAAAGTCATTACAGTTTCAGTTATACAGGCACATACGTATGCCTTTCCTGATACAATTTTTTTGTGTGGAATATCTTAAGAGCATTGTTTGCTTATTAATCTATTTAATTCAAATTGTTCAACTGATCTAGCATCACATGATTACAAATGTGTCTTAATAAAAAAATATGTGCTATTTTGTCCCTATTAGAGAATTCTGGTATTTCACGCTTTGAACAGTTCTAATTCTAGTAAGCTTTGTAGAAAATAATTGAAATTTCATTCCGTGGAAGAGACAGAGGTGTGCTGCAAGTGGAAAAATTTGTGTCATTTTCATTAAATCCATCCCCATGCAGACAAGTTATAAACTTTTTAAAAGGTCACAATCCCCAAGTGGATCAACAGAGTTTTCTGACAGCAAAGATCAATAGATCTGCTGCAAAAGGGTAAAAGGCCAGAGCAGAAATAAAGGATCAGACTAGGACAAAAAGTCCTGCAAAACTGCAACTCATAGTGACCTGAAAAGCAAACATCTATGGGTCTAACTACACAGATATGTCTTTAAATGTTTGAGTTTATGTTCTGTTTCAGCACGTAAGTCTGTAAAGAAAATGGGCATCTAGAACTTAAATTGTATCAAACATTAAAGAGCAGCAAGTATATATTCTAGTATTAAAATATACCACTTGTACCTCTTGATTATCATATTGTTAAGATAATTTCTGCTTTTGACATCTTTTACTAAGCTCTCTTTCTTCCACTATTTTTCAGCTCCAAGTTCTGACTATTCTTCTGTCTTTTTCACTACAGCCCATACTTCCTTTCCTGTTTCACCTTAAATGCCTAATAATTTGCTCTTAGCCTGCTGCTTCCATTTAAATTTTCCTTTAGATTATGTGATCTCCCCAAACTGAGGGGTGATATTTCCATTCTTAAACCATCTCTCTCCTACTTTGTCTGTCTGTGACACCTCCTTAACAGCACTCAATAATACCAGCTTTCAACTACTTTTTTGTTTTCAGGCACTGTCCCTTACTCTTCCAACTCCTGTTATCTTTTAGGACAACAACATTCCTCCCATTTTCCCGTTTATAGGCTGAGAGTCAGCGAAGAGGGAATCTTATTTCTAATTTTTTTCTAAATAGATTTCTGCAAAATCCCATTTCTTCCTTTTCTGTAACACAATTTATTTTCAAACATTTCTTTATATTTAATATATGCACTAAATCTCTTTCTGAAACCTCATCTTACACTGGTAATGAAGTATCTGTCATTTATATATAAGCATCAAGACAAGTACCATTCTAAATGCAAAGATTATTCTCTCATCCTATTTTCCTAAGCATTTAAATATGAATCAAACTTTTTCTTTACTTTAAGTCCAGTACATGTTCTCTTTTCTCATCCTCATTTCTTTTGCATCATATCTTAAATCCCAAGCTACTTTTTTTGACTTTTAATCTTGCATACAATTTCCATTTATCTGTGCTGATCTTTTCCTGTGTGAAACTTTTCTGCCAGGAAAAGAAATGGCTTGAGATAAAATGGCTCTCTGTTTGTATAAGTGTTTCCAAGTCTTTTCATGCAATGTCTAGTGAACAAACAGGTGTGGTATCTTTTTTATCTTTTTATCATAAATAACAGGAATTAAGGAGATAAATGGGATGGTGGATGAATATATTAGGGAACCAGCCTAGAGAAAACGTGTCGAATGCACTTAAACTCTAAAGGGCCAACTAAGTTTCAGAAGATTTGTTTGAAAATTCAATCACAACACCACATGCTAGCTAGGAAACAAGATTTCAAAGGGGGACAAAACCATCTTTCCCATAGGTAATTTATCAAATTTATAATCTGAAAAATCATTAAAACTAAAATTAATTAAAAGTGATCATATGTGTAAGCAAGATAATACTTCAACACTGCACAAGGACAATTTTTCTAATAAAAGTTTAAGGCTAGTTTTAGAATACTTTATCACTACCAGAATAGACAAGCACTAAAATTTGACAGGATTTGAAAAACATTATCAGTCATTTTATCTTTTAATTCAAATTATGATAAACAGAATAAGTATTCAAAAAACAAGTTAAGTGTTTAAAAGTAGATGTGGCACTTTGCAATATTATTTAGTGGTTACAGTGCTATTGAAGTGGGGACTTGATGACCTCAGAGTTCTTTTCCAACCTTAATGCTTCTATGATTTTAAGTGTTTTTTATATTAATAAATCAGAATGTTCTCAAGAGCAAATGTGAAGGCAGTCATAGATTCTACTACAACTCTACTGTCTGGTAGCTGCACAATGGAATGATCACCTATAAATAAGCTAAATTAGCTAAGAATAATGTAAATGTTTAATTTACTTAGCAATAAACAAGTAAACAATCCTTACTGTACAATATATAAGAAAGCAACTGGGATCTCATATTGATTTAATAACAAAACGTTATTCAATTCCTTCTGTTATGTTTGTGAATGGTCTGAGAATTTTTAAAAAATATTTGAAGTAAGCAAGTATCTTCCCCTGTAATGCCAAGGTCCTTCAATTCCCTCAAAATTACTTTAAAATTGCTCAGTACTGAAAACACATTTTCAAAAACACTGCTCCTCTCCATTACACAGATGATGTGCTCAGACAAAACTCACAACCAACAATTTTACTTCAGGATATGATCTGCCATTGCAGCCAACTTGCAGAAAGGTTAGTAATAACCTTCCTATTGAAGGAGAGGGCTCTACCCTCCATGCAGCCGCGGTTTCTACAGAGCAAGTTCCCTGTGCCCACAAAAAAGCAGATCCTGCTGATCACCTACATGCAACCACAAAAACACTGAAGCCTTCAGAGGGGCAGAAGCAAGCACAGACTTGTGGTTTGGAAGAGTCAGTTAGAAGTGGGATGGAAAGATTGACCTTTTGGAAGCAACTATTAGATCAGTTTTTATCTGTATGCTAAATTACACCCTTCAGAGCTTAACCAGGAACTGTGTGGTGCTAGGTCTTTTTTAATGTAGCTCTTTACATGTAAATTTTACCTCAGCGAAAACTAATGGGAATATGGCCATCAATTTCAGTCAGTCAGGATTTCACCTCTATACACTAGAGACGTACAAATAAACAGTAACATAGACACCTAGGTGGCTGGGTTTGATTAATAGATTCATTATACAAAGAAGAAATATACTTTCTTTTTCAATTAAAAAATCATATGCAAAAACATACACATCCCTCAACTATCAGGTTAGTGGATTCCACGAACAGCAGAAGTATACCAATTTTCTAGACCACGGGAAGGAAGCATCAATGTCTTCTATCACATCAAAGGAGTTTCATGTTTCATGTTAAATATAGTTACTACAGACAGTGCGTTTTAGTGAAGGAACTTGGGATTTCCTGACAGACAGGAGATGGCACTAGCTCCCTAAGGACTCATTACTCCATTGGGAAATAGCCTGCATAAGTAACTAAGGCCCATACCACTTCAAAATTTAGGTTTCCATGGACCCTGTGATTTCAACTCTACCCATGGCTGGGAATGTACAATGTCTACAGGCACTCACAGCAGCTGGACCTACAAGGTAAAGGACATACTCATGAAATAAAAGAGCTCCACTTCATATGCAGACTGATCAGCCCTGATTCAAAGTTTCAGCTTTTATTATTGTTTAATTTCTGCATTTCCACTGAAGAGGGGTATATTTCAAAGACAAAAGTATGATTTATCATACAGGCATCTTTAGCAGCAAGAAAATGGGGCACTGAATATAAATATTCAGAAGTAGCTTTTATACATATATATAGTGCTCAGGTTTGCTGCTAGATCATGGAATGTTTTTCTCTCATCATTAAAGCTTTTGAAATACACTCTAAAGGAAAGAAAGCTGATCTACTTACAGATCAACAGAAGGCATGTGAAAAAGGTTGCTAACAATACTTTTTTTGCATATAAGTGAGAGCAATTGGCATCCCATCTGGAAAACTACACTACTCTGAGATAGAAAACTCTTGCCACTGGCAAGGTTTATGGTATTAATTTGTAATGGTGGATTTAGGGAAATGTACTAAACTAATGCTCATTTACTTGCATAATTATGTGTTTTCTACATAAAACGACAGGCTTTTACCTTGTCAATACTGGCACTGAGTTAATGGAAAACAGGACGAGGCGGGTGTACAAGTACGCCAGCGCCGATGAATGTCAAGCTCAGGTTACAGATTTGCTTCTTGCATCAACAACTGTACAACGTATCACCTAATGCATTACCCTTCAGACTCCTAAATCTGTTATTTTAAATATTTTCATTGCAGTTTAGCTTTGATTATTAATCTAAAAGGCAAAAAGTTAAACCATATCTTATCTTCTTTGCCACTTGATACGTTAAACAGCCTTCATACCTTAAATCCACTTTAATAAGGCATGCAATTATTAAAGCATTACAGAATGGCCCCAGAGCACAAAAGCTCCATTAAATTTGCTTACATCTAATTACGTCTGCCTGAGGCAGGTGAGAAATTGACTCTGATAAGATCTTTCTTTTACCTGTAGCCAAAAAAATAAAAAGGAAAAATAACTCGGAGTGATTTTCTATCTAATTGCTATCTACAAGTATTTATGGTATTCGCTCTTCCAATGAATAGCCCATAAAGCACTCTTTGTGCACTAACCAGTGCATTTTAAGGTTTTTAAGACTGTAGAATACAAAAGACAAGCTTATCTTGCTGCAGGCATGGCAGGTCATCAATGATGTCTATTTGGGAAACAGTTTTATCTATTATTTAAATAATAAATTTTCTGTAAAAAAATAATTCTGATGTGAAAAAACATGTTATATATGCTTTGTGGACTTCATTTTTTCTACATGCCAGTATAAGCAACAAACACATTCTATTTTATGAAAATATAACATAAATATATAAATATGCTTTTTATGGCCTGAAAATAATTATTTTAGAAACCTTTTTTTTTCCCCAATTTAAAACCAAGTGTTTTGTAGTAGAAAACATGGTATTCAATTGCTTTATATTTGTAACTGACCTTCCAAAATTCAGGAAAATGTGAATAAATGACATTGCTTGTTACCTGTAAATGAATGAGAGCATGCGATACTTTTCTAATCATTCTAATCCTCCTCTCAGCCCTAGCAGATCCTACAGAACAATAGAGGGAGACCATCATAGTGACAATGTAAAATTAAGTTAGAAACTATACCAGATAAAGAGGAATAAATAAATAAAATTTTTAAAATTAATTTAATCCATCCAGTCTAAAGGGATTGTAATTCAAATCTTGGTTAACAAAGAAGAAGAAATTACTTTATTATAAAGCATTCTTTGAGAGAAAGAGAGATTAGGTATTTGATAGGAAACTTGCCCAGGTAAACCAGACACTGGACTTCAAAAAAAAGCTTATGCAACACTATTTCCAAATATACATTTTTAACCACTGATGCCACTTGTATGATACAAATCACTGTTTGCTACAGTGAACCACAAGTTTATAGTCAACTCCAAAAGAAAAGGTCCTTTGTTCAATTGTTATGCTTAAAATTGATTTGCTACTCCAAAACAGAAAAACTGCATAGGGGCCTGAAATAATATATTGTACTATTAACAAGTTTCTCATATGCTCATTTAGTCTTTTAAAGCACATCATTCCATAAGCCTTCTTAAAAAACTTCATTTGACCCTACCTTTACATTTAAGCAATAAACAGATAGGTTAACTTTCATATTGATTTGCTTCAAGTTTTAGAACTTCATTTCATATACATCTGATAATGAAAAGACGTTGATTTTCTGGTATTCTAAGCAACCACATTTAAAATATTAAAAAAAAAATTAGAGGCAATGATGAATTATTTCTGTTTGGTCTTATGATTTACCAACTCCAAGTCTGCTGTTGCAGAAAATATTTTGTCCTCATAATTATATCTTGTTTGATATTAACTTGATGTATTTCTATTAAAACTTTCACGGTTGCTTTACAATATTGTCTAGTCACAAGCTTGTATCATCTATAAATGACAACACTGTGAACTACTGAATTATACATGCATCTTTACTACAAATTAAAACAAAACCAGAACAAAAAAAATAAGAGAGGAATTTAATGACTATGTTAGGAAGAACTGCTTTCCAGCTTTTCCACGCCCCCTTTAAGAATGAATTGCATCTTGTTAAATTAATTATTCAGACATCACTACTGGTATTGAGCCATTTTTTATAATTTTTTGATATTGACATTTCATATCTTAAAATGTGCAACAAAGGTTCTGTTTTTCTCTGTTATGTTGTGGATTTGTCCATGGGAAATTTCAGTAGACAATACTGCTCAGAATCTGAATACATACCAAAAGCTGCCACTTTTATGATTATGGCTTGAATGTTAGATGATATCATTTCCTTAAGCAGTATTTCCTGGTTCCAACGCCAGAGGTAAGATAAAGGCTGAAGATTAAGCCTTCTGCACCTTAAAAACAAACAAAAATTGGATAAAGTCAAGTATTAGGCTTTTACCCAGTATTATTACTGTAAAATCAGTGAAAATTTCTTTCTTTTCCTATCTGGAAATAATTTTTCCTCTATAATTTCAACTACAACACTTTACTATTCATATATTTCCTTATAAACATTAAGTCTAATGTATATTAAAAAAGAAATAAATAAACTTGCTCTGAGTATGATTCATCTACATAAGACGCAACTCACTGAGTTAAACAGATCTGCACAGGAATGTAAGTAAAGCCATTACAAAACGTGTTCCTAAACCTTTTGCTTTGGGATACAAAGCAATTAGCACCTTAGGAAGTCATCACTTTTGTGAACACAGCTAAGGACAAAGTTACTGCTCTGTGATAAATGTGGCACATGTCACTAGTACAATATGCTGAATTTGTTGCTGTGATTTGGATCAACACCCAAGGAAAAGAATAATTCAGGAAAATGTATACAGCTTGTGATATAAATTAACAACTTTTTACTGTAAAGTTAATAATTTGTTTTGATACATATCATATATGGACAGCATTTGATACACAGCTTTGATTGTTTATCAAATTAGAGAATCACTAATTTGCATTATTGATAGGTAACGTTTCTGTAAGTTGTCAAGAACCATCAGCTGGTGATTAAATGTGTAAGGTCTCCGAAAAACTTAAACATTTAACTATGGGACTAGTTCAGACTCCTTAAGATTTACATTTATTTGTCAATTATCATGTTTCTCCCAATACATGGTCTTTCTTACATATATGGGCATTCCTCCTCATGTCAGATAGACCCACTAGTATGATAAGGAAGACTATATAGTTAAATGTAGGCTTAATGTTGGTATATAAATGTATAGTTAACACTCATATAATCTGACTGGTTTTCTTATTACTTTGATAGGCTTTAACAGAGCACTAAGTTGTGTAATAGAACTATTCCGCAGCTCTGAATGTAAAGTAGTTACTTACGTGCCTAAATTCAGCTAAAAATTAGCTGAATTAATTGGGATGGCTCATATGAAACAACCTTATTGCAAGGGATGAATCTACAGAAATAATGTGAAGTATTTTACTTTACAAGCTCAGAAACAATCATGCCTGTTTGAAATACTGTGATTTCCTGTCAATCTCTTAGCTGCGGTAAAGATGTAAAACAATCAGCAAAAGCAATCTTTTTTTTTATCCTACTAACATGTGAGGCAATAATTAAAATGTTTAAGTATAAAGGAAAAGAAAAAGGAGTTATTTCTGACTGTAATTTATCTATGTAAACTTTAAAGAAAACAAATGTGCTCTGTAACTTGCTGATGTGAGCTGAGTTGGCATAGCATTAATTTCACAGTTCTTACAGCTCATAAAGGATTCCAGATACTTGCTTTCATCATCAACAAATCATTAATGAAATAATGAAACCATAATTAATTTTTAACACAAGGTGGTTTTGCATTTCATCAGATATATACAGTGAAAATCTTTTTTCAGATCAAATATTGGCCTACATAACAAACACAACTACCATTCCATAATGCTCTTTTTAAATTAAGACTCCTAAAAAAATCATGATTTATATAGACCTTTGCACACAATAGGAATGACAAATGGAAGCTCCTGACTAATAATAACAAATTTCAGATTTAAGGAATTAAGGGAAGATGTGCTTAGAAAGATTCTTTTCTATCTAATTCCTTATAACAAGTCACAGGATGTTCCTCTATATCAAAACACTGGTGAAAAACAGAGGGACTTGATCACAACACTGTAGTCATTGGAACTGAGTGAGCTTCCCATTGAAATCAAAGAACTGAACCTACTCAACTATTTTCATACCAAATCTCTGAGTATTTTCAAGAGATGAAGAGAGATCTGAAGAGCAGTCAAAAACCCTGGTATAGTCTCTACTAGATTTTTACTAATGAACACATTGTTTCAGGGGGGGAAAAGGAAGAAAAATAAAAGAAGAAAAGATATACCAATATTAATGAATATAATGAACTTGGTATCATAGAACACGAGAAATCAGGCAACCATCTCTGCTTTAAATTTGAGTTAGAAAACAGACAAGTACTGTCCAGAATGTGTACTCTGATAAGGATTAGTATTTTCTTACACATCTTCCACTCGAACTCTCTGGTAGTCAGAAAGAATGGCTCCCACAGATACACCCTCTACTCCTTCTTTGTCCTGAAAAAAGACATGGAATATCAATGACACAGTATATAAAGCTTTAAGCTGCAGAGATTCAATATTTCTACTTGCAGAATCAATTAAGTATAATTATTTTTTCTGTGTCCAGTACACGGAACAGAATAGGCTGAAATGCAGTTCTGCCACAGAAGGGAGCAGCTCAGCTGACCTACTACATGGTTATTACTCTAATGCAGTCTACTTAACTCGAGTATCATTCTAGAGAAGAAATAACCAACGTAACTGAAAAGTATCAGACATAACAGATTATCCTGAGGTTTTCCAGACATCCCAAAAATTCTTCCAGCTTTTGCCTATAAGTGACAGGTTAGCTAGTCCACCTACAAATAATCATTAGCAACATACATTATACAATTAACTGAATTGTTAGCATTTTCCATGTACACGGCACAAGAGAGTGTGAGATTACTCTTTTTATCTTAACACCAGAACAAGAAAACTCACGGGAAACTTACTTAACATCATCTTTTAAAAATTCTGCTATAAAAAAAGCTTTTCCAAGACACATTTTCTCTGTTTCATTTAAATTCCCTAAGCCAACAAATTATACTTTATTTTTTCTTGTAAACCCACTGAGAATGTAACATTTCTAAATGCACATAGTTCTAGTATTTTGTGAGATCTTGCATTTTAAAATTTTTTGAGTACCAATCAACACGCTGAATTTTCTTTTTCTAAATTTTGCTCCATCTAGACTTTGGTAAAAGTTGTTTTCCTCTTTTAATCAAGGTCGATCACAACTACACCCCATGATTTACTTTCTGGACCCGTTCCAAATCCTGTGAAGAAGTTTGCAGCAAGATTTTACAATAAATTTTTCAGTTATATACCTGTTGATGTATCCTGCCCCTGCCTTTCTCTTTTGGCCTATTCTATGATCGCAGAAGCCCTGCCAGGCCTTGGCCAAGCAAGCTGAGCAGTGAAGTGCCCTTGACTGTACCAGCCGGATGGTGAAGCACTGCGGACTGCACCAGGAGCTTTTGCCTGGTCAAAACAATTCTGACAATCTAAAAAATACATCACTACTTACATTATGTACTTCTCCATGTCGTTAATGGATAGATCCATTAATATGGAGCTTAATGCCAAATCAAACAGTTTTCAAGCTGATGCTTCTCACAGATCCAGAAGTAATATAATATTATTTCTGCTTCCCTTTGAGCATTCAGTGCAATGTTTCAAAGCGCTTTTTAGAATAAAGGTAAATCAGCGATACTTCAAGCTACTCAACTCACTCATCTACAATAACATTGCTCAAAAATTAAACACAGTTGTACAAGCACAGTTTTGTTTAAATAAATTTGATGAACTGATTCAAGAAGCCTTCTTGAATCTTTAAATATTTCAAAAGTATAAGTTGCAGTCTTTAACATTCTTTTTAAAATGACAGTCTTGGAAAACATGACTGATGTAAACAAGATAAATACTGTTTGTTTTTATTTTTATGTAAAAATAATAACCCCAGCAATTCCTTCAGAACGTCCTCTGTCACAATGTGCAGACATCAACCAGTATGTCCGAAAATATTACCTATATTTTTTTATGTTATTAATTCATCACAGTTCTAAGTTACCAGAGGCAAAGTATGCCACCTGCTAAATTCAGTAAGTAATGTTTTTGAAGTGTCTGATACAAACAAACAGAAGGGCATACAACTGCTGTCTCACAAGTAGATTAATCTCTGTGGCCACATAAATCCATATGCAGTTTTCCACTTTCCTTCATTACAGAATTGTTGAATGGTTGAGTCAAAGGTCCATACAACCTGCCCTTGAACATTTCCAGTGATAGGGCATCCACAACTTTTCTGAGTAACCTGTTTAATAACACATGCATTTCTCTTACCTCATCAAAACAAATGAGATTATGTTCATTATCATCATAATATTTATTATAATGCATGGCAGATCTGTAGTTACCACAATATTTTCATTATAGATATTTGCACTAAGCACACTCTTCCTTCTCTAACAATGGGAAATGAATAGGTGGATGAGAGTATTACAGAGTAATTATATCACAAACTTCAAAAAAGAAGATGGTATCCTCAAATATGGAGTGAAATCTTATTTCCCACATAGACAGATTTACAGAATCTCCTGTTCATCCATGAAGATGGCAACTGACTTGCCCAATACACTTTTAACAAGCTCAGAGACCCATAAAAATACTTTTTTATTCATTCTGTTGTTCAAGTTCTGACAAAATATATGCATCAGCAAAGATACTTGCTAAGAAAATTCCCCTAAATTAAAAATAAAATTAAATTGAAGTAGAGACTTAAATGTTCTGTTCTTATCCAAACACAGTACTTCCATACTAAAAAGATCTATTGCACAAATCTACTTGTTTGGGATTTAAAAAATTCTAGTCACGAGTCCCAGGAAATTTCATAACCATCCTATGATAATGGAATTTTAAAATCCACAGAAGGTTACAGAACATTTACTAAATAACTATTGAAACAATGGCCCAAACTTGAAACTAATGCATCAAGAAGATTTCTCATAGGTTTTGTTTTGAGGTTGTTTGGGTGTTTTTTACTATACAAATCTGTATCACATTGGATGTGAATGATTATGACTGCATATATATATATATAGATATATATATAGGTACACAAGAATTCTCAAGTATGTACATGTGTATGCAATATATCTTGATGTTAGTAATGCAAAAACAAGGCTATTATTGGCTGCTTGCTTACAACTTATGTTAAATCTGATTTAAATAATAACATAGGAGATTGTCTGCACTTATTCTGGTTTATTTCCTTTGATAATATGTAAGTTTTAATTGTCCTTTGAAATGGCATTACAATGTCATTTTGCAGTTGTGGTTAGCATTCATGTTCAAAAAATTCTCACAGGTATTTATTTATTGCCATCTCTTTTCATTCAGTTCTTCTCACGGTAAACAGCAAATATAAACTTTCATCACTGTCTAGACAATAGCTTCCATGAGGAGAAACACCAGTACACTTAATATATGCTTTGAAATAGGAGAACTAGTTAATATACTTAAATTCAGTGAAATGGAATGAGTTCAATCCCCCTATTTTGTCCAGTTCAACAAATGAATGCTAGAGTGAGTGGCACAAATTCAAGAAATAAGAAGACTGAAAAGAAGAAGGATGGAGCATGAGGTAGAACAGAAAAAAAACTGGTCTCATAACCTTCTAAACTCCTCAGCGGGACAAAGCTTACATAAAGCCTTGTCCCACAGTGTATTCCGCTCAGCAGTTGAAGCATGCAAAGAGTACTAACTAAAAGCTACTGCTTCCCTGGACTTATTCTTTGGTATTGAAAGAGTTATTGAACACCTTGCAAACAGACAGCATTTTGTTTGACTAAGAGTTGATCATGGTTAGCAGAGAATCCATCCCAGAATCAATAGCGCCGTCACTTTTAATGTGGAATCTGATCAGGTTCGGTACCATTAAAAGCATGTTCACAGAACTGCACTCAGCAAGGGTAAACCAAGCTGACATCGACAGGTAAATATCAGGGATCTGCACAGAACTCAAAAGCTGAGGAAGTGAATTTGGTAAAATTCAGAAGGAAACATGTTACGTGCTGTATCATATAAAAAGTAACAGATATCAGAAAAAATATCTGAGGAAAGTCAATATGAAAAGGTGATTTTTTTCTTAGGTTGAGTGGATTTTTTAATTATTATTTTAAAAAGCATCATATACAGTTAATTTAAGAGATTATTTACCAATGTTAAACTTTACTAATATTTTTCTAGTGCAATAGGCTACTCTAAAGTAAAAATAAATTGCTCTCTGAATATTTGGATAATTCAGAAAGCACTTATACTCAGTACAATATCCTCTGTCACAAAGTATTACAACACAAAACATGCAATGTGCATATAAATCCAGATGCCAAAAACAAATGTACACAGATGCTAACAAAGTTTGATTTTCCATATGACATTTTAGAACTTATTTTTTCCCTTTAGAGCTACAAAACGTACTCATTTCAAAAGGCAGGTAGAAAAATAAACTTTTAAAAAGCAACTAAATAAGACAATTTCAATAGTTTTTTAAAATGTGCCTAAGATTATTATTAGCTATGTTTTAACAGTAAGTGAAAATTCACAATTATAACTGTGTATATTTTGGCACTATACTTATTGTTTTCCTGTTCAGAGGACAAGACAATAATCTTCATAAACAATTGTGTTAGAGGAGCTAATTGATCTTTGAAACTGTAACTGTACTAAAATGCACAATTTATGTTTAAGGCATCCTAGTTTTAAAGTTATTTATTATTTTAAACAGTTTAATGAAAAACAAAATTCAAAATTGCTGCTCTTTGTGTATTATTAATTACTGTTGGCTGCATTTCCTATCAGGAAATAGTATAAAAAATTTAACAGTTTTGTGAAAGCTCCAAAACATCACTGCTGTTTTTAAAGCGCCTCTGTTACATGCACGTACAATTCTAACATACAGCTTCACAGCTAAAGTGAAAGATAAAGAGATTAATTTACACTAGCACAGTTATTTTAATTTTGCTTGCTTTTTTTCAATTAATGATTGTAACAGTAATCTGAGGAAATTAGTACATATGGATTGTAGCATTAGTAGTGGTAGAAGTATTCTACTAGTAAGTAAAAAATTTATTGCAGTGGTATCAGTACAGAGGTTTTCTATAATTTCATATTTTAATGTCTTTACCTGACCCTTTCAGAGTTCAGCAAAAAGAAAATTAGTGCTAATGTTTTCAATTTAATTAGTATATTACATGCACTGTAACTATTAGTGGAAAATGTTATATTAATGAATGTAAAAGTTAGCTGTAAATTACCTCAGAGTTATTATCAATTTCCCAAGTTACTGCTCCTTAAGATAACCCTCTCCCTATGGTCCTTCCGGTAATTTTTCTTTGCCTGATAAACATGATGATTAAACAGCACATAGTGCAAACCTTTGATACTTTTTAAATTAAATCCATGCCCAGCCTAAGGGCTGTGTCTGATTTCAACTAAATGTGTCAGTTAATCAGATAAAAAATTATCAGCAACTCAAAGAAACAGCAGCCTTAGGCTTCATCAGTGCCAGAGAAAGCTGAACAAAATAAGACATACAGACAATATCACATTATGAGTAAAGGTTACTGCTAAGCATATCACTGCACAGCACTATTCACCACCTTAATAATGTCTATCTTAAATGAAATATTGCCTACAACAGCCAAAATATTAACAAAGAAAAATGAAGTGCTAGACCTGTGCCTATGTCTATTCATGTGTATTGCAAGAAATTTTGAGCACTACCAGTCAGACAAATGCAGAATATCCCTAAAAATTTACTTTGTAGAACAGATCTTTGTAAGAAAAAGAAGTATAAACAGCTGAAGAATGGTTAAACTACATTCAATTTTTTACGTGTGCTTCACAGCTTTGCCACAATAGAGTTCATTTTTTATGACCCAGATATAAAATATAGCCTCTAAATGAAATTTTCTTTCCAATTAATATCCTTCTTAAAGCTTGTATGAATAACTGAAAACCGTTATCCATACTTAAATTAACGTTCAAGGTTATTTGTGCCTACATAGTGATTACCATACAATTGCAAAACTTCAAATTAAGCGCAATATATTTGCAGGTGGGCGACTGACAATATATAACTTAGTAACAGGACTTTTAGGCTTCTACCATTATTTGAGTGGAAAACTCCTAAATACGAGCTTTGCCTTATAATTCCTGAAGCATTTTAAGATCAATGATTATAGTGATTCCAAACAGAGTATGTGATTTTTTTCTAAGCTTTGGTATGTCTGTCTGATGCAGCTGCAAGTAATCAAAGACAGTATGGAAATATTCCTGAGACATAAGGATATAATAACACTATGTCAAATTGAAAACCCACTATTTGGTAAGGCACTGAAGACTAGCTACAAATCACATAGATCATCTTAGTGATTGCAGATCACTCTACATCATCTGGGACTTTCTTGTCTTCCACACAGGGATCTCAAAACACATATATCTCGTGCCTTCATTCCTTAGGAAGAAGTAGCTCCAAAACCAGGTGGGAATTAACATAATGTGGATTTACATGAAATCCCTGCGTGAACACTCTCATCATTAATTTCAGAAATCTTCAGTGGCTTTATCTCAACTTGCTTTAGAAGTAAATTACTGAATAATGGTATCTATACAAGGCAATAATACTATGCAACTAATCTACTTCAAGAGCTAATTAGATATATTTTTACAAATGCCCTTTGCAGGACATAGGCACCCTACCACCCACCTTTAAGCAAAAATGATGGCCTAACTTCGAGAGTTTTACAAATGCAATTACTGAAACACAGCACACTCATCACACACACACACACCCACCATCTATTAATTCAGTGTAGGGGTGCCTTCAGTGTCTGGTTGCAATCTCACAACAACCACATTTAATTAGGACATGGTCCTCTTCCTACCTAGAAGTGCCAAATGTTCAGGGTAATGGTGCAGGCATACATTTGTTTACACATAATCACTTACACACACCATAGCAAAGGAAAAAAGAAGAGCAAAACAGACAGAAATACCCCTCTCAAATTCTAATATCAAACAGAAGTGTATTGAAAAGGCTAGAATTACATTCTAAACAGGAGAAATGGAAAACCAGGAAAACTCTTCCACTATAGCCACATACCATACCATAAATGCAAGTTTTCCTGATATACTGATTCTCCATTTAGCTGCATTGACAAAGTGAACGATTAGTCTTATTAATTAGAAATCATTCATTAATAAATTAATTCCTTTTTTTATATATTAACTATTTTCACAGAATTCAATAAACTTGCTACATCACTTTAGATCCCACACTATTTCACAACTTTTTTATTCTAAATTATTTAATTTAGATTAATTGATCTATTTTTGCAATTAAAAAAGTGTCATACTAAACCCATTAGTCATTTGGTAAAATCTAATATAGCTAGATATATTTATCAAAAAACATAGACTACTAAAATAAAAATTAACAGACATCCACTATTTTAAAGGCTACCTAAGAGTTTTCAATAGAACTGGCCTTTTTTCTTGAAACCTATTAACTGACTAACTGGTAACTGAGGCCTGCATTCCAGCCACAGGGTTACAAAGACTTTGACAGTGAAGCAAAAGTTTACAGCTGAACAGATTTTTTTAATTGCATTTTGTGCAGAGAATTGGTTTCAAATAAATGTCTGCTTCACCTTTGGGACTTCCAACTCTTAAATATTCAAATAATTACAGAGCAAACTTGCCTGCAGACACTCCTTTCAGGAAATCTTATTTATAAAATCACCTCCACAAAGACTGATTATTTAATTTAATAGCCAAAATTAACCTGAACAGTCAACTCCAGATTGAATAAATGACATTACATCAGAACAACAAGATGCCAGTGAACAACCACAAAACAGCCAAGTAATCATGCATGTTTCTGTTCTGATGCTACATTGAATATTTTAAGTACTGGTGATTTTATGTGTAACTATTTTGCAATCAAGAGCAGTTATACTCATTCAGAATTGGTAGTTCAAATCTGTGATTAGATTTAAAAGCTAGGATTTTAACCTAGCAAAATGTATACATTCTTCAGAATGAAAAAAAAAAAAATAGTATTTGTGTTATGAAGGCAGGTACTGGCCTATATTATTATGTCACAAATCAATGTCTTCCTGAAGACAAACCACTTACTAAATCAAGAGAAGGGTCAAAGGAATATTAGTTTGTATGTTTCTAGTTAAGAGAAGTCTCATGCTTTAGATAATGAAACTCAGTTCACTTGCATCATACCCTGACCTCAGAGAGGCAGAATCTAATTTTTTTATTTCCTTTTTTAAAGAGTATCTTTAGCAAACTGTAAGAGCCAAAAGCCAGATGTAAACTGAATTTTTGAATATAGACAGAAAGTCTTTTTCCCTTGCTTGGACCACACGGCCTCCATGCAGACCAACTCCTAGATGCTAATGGCAAGGTACCCCTCCACAATGAAGACCAACAAGACCTGGATCCAGTAAAGCACCTACAAAACAGAACAGACTCTCTTGCTCTGGTTATCTGAGGTATACACCATGGTTTGGGTCATTCAAGTCATTAACAGACTTCCACTAAGGGAAGTTACTCTAGGAAAATCCCATACAAGAATTGTCTAGTCTCATTTGTTTCTATATGAGTATTGTCAAAGCAGTGTTATTTAATGAAGTATTTCAGAACACATGCTGGCAAATACTGAGGCATCCAAGTAATTTGATTCTTATTAGTAATTCTGTGAGCAAACAGTCCTTTTTGAGAAAGTAAAGCTGAAGGCATGATGTGATACCTACTTTTCCTTTTTTAGATTTTTACCACATGCAACAGGCGAGTCTCAGAACTATGGAAGAAAAACATGTCTTAAACGAAAATGAGCTATTTTGTCCATTAGAACCAAATCTTTTTCTCTCCCTTATGTTTTCTTGCAAACAAATTTGAAAAAGAAATAATTTTTTATTTCTCCAAATTTATCTCTTAGATGTCACAATGCGACAGCAAGGTAGCTGCCTGCTTATTTTTACACATTCGAAATCATGTAAGAATTTCCCGTTAAATAAGTCAATTTCACTTACCCTAACAATTCTGGTGAGTAGATATGTTTATATCCATTTAGATAATTCATTCTCCCATACTACATCTTTTAAAACTGCATTTCATAACTTTGAAATCTGCATAATGTGCACTGATATACACACACACTCACACTCTCACACATACATGCATTCTCACATGGCCAGTGATCTCCACTTAGTTTAAAAGGAAAAATACTTTCAAAAGGACAGTTCGCTTACACTCTTCTTATGACTTCAAAGAATTTTAAAAATCTTTACCATTTAGAGAATATCTTTTCATAGTATTGAATGCTCAGCCTTCGCAATGTCCAGTATTTGTAGAAAAGAGCTCCTAAAAGTATTTATAAATCAGACTCTCCACCAATATTTTACTTTTACAAATTAAGTTTTACAAATTTTTACTTTGTAAATTTTTACAAATTTACAATATTTTACTTTTACAAATTTTTTACAAATTAAGTGGACAAATTTTACAAACAAATTAAGTTTTTCAGCAACTACCCTTGTACAAGTAACACCTGCAGCATACTGTGCTGGAGTAAAAGATCACATTCTGTAAGAAAAAGTAAATTTTCATTTAAGGTTGATCAAGATATAAAATTATTCAATGTAATAGTTGAACAAGTCATGCAAACACAGTCCCAAATGTTCATTACCACTTACCTGAAGTATCAATCACATTCAGTAATCTGAAGTACTTGAATAAAAAGTGTATATTATAAAAGGCATGAAAAACAAAGTTTCAACCTAAAAGTTCCTTGATTAAAAAGCAGACATTTTATCAGAAAGTCTGCATATTGTTAACTTAGACCCTTACAAACAGCTAATTCACATCTACCTGTATGCTGAGTCATGAATATACTTTATAACTAATTTATAATGTGAAGATGCAAAAGATTTGTAATCATTCCTCAACTGTCACAAAACATATAACACTGAAGTACATGTAGAGTAATTAAGTGAATAATGAATTCAAAAATTTTAACTGTTGACAGACAAATTAAAAACCCTGAGGCTTTCACAGGTTTTTTTAGTTTAAAATGATATCTTCTCTCAAAGTGCCAAAGTATTTTTTTAATATAGAACAAGTATTATAGCAAATATTATTATAGTGACATGAGTTATTGGAATGTGAAATTACCTGACAATGAATGTTTGAGAAGAAAGGCATGGTTGTGGAGGTAAGATTTACAACATTTCATTTGGTATTGCTCTAATGGGAAACTATAGGCCACTATGGTCAAACAAACGTCAGTTGGCAAGAAGGCTGTACCATTTTCACCTGAAAATTTACTGCAAGAAACAACGTCACTTGTTCCACTATATGTGCACATTTGTGGGTAAATTGTGCCCCTCTAAAAATTTCTTCAGAATTTCATACACCCATTTTCAAACTACTAAATCATTATGCTGCTATTACTTCCATGAGCAGATAATCTTGGCATGGACTGTGAGTACACAACAACTCACACAAGACTCCTAATAAATACTGCAAATTTTAATTTTTCCCAATGACAACATGCTTTAGACAATCTCTCTTAGAAATATTCTTATTATCTGCACTGCCAATAATCCTCTCTTCTGATCTTATAATCACTCCTCCTTACATAAAAGCAGAACATAGGATTTTCAAAAACTGGAGGAAAACAGTCTATTGAAAACACAAGTCCAAAAGAAAAGCCTCTTACTTTTTGTACTTGGAACAGAAACCTCATGAACCCTCCTTTAATCTTGATCAGTCACCAGGGTTTGGAAATGATTTAAAACCGTTAGGAATCTCAACAATGCAATACCTGATATTTGTTTCATCCAATTAAGTTGGTATGGTAAGGCTCTTTATCTTTCTTTTGCTTAAATAACATTGATTCTTGAAATCATATGAAAAAGAAAACAGTGAATAAAACTGAATTTAATGAAGGCATATTCATGATTTTCAAATTTTTCTATAGCCTTTACAAATTTAAAGCCATCCTGATAAAATATTCTTTAAAACTCAACCCCCTCACTTTCTACATTGATATACAC
Organism: Melospiza melodia melodia; assembly: GCF_035770615.1. Lineage (NCBI taxonomy): Eukaryota > Metazoa > Chordata > Aves > Passeriformes > Passerellidae > Melospiza > Melospiza melodia. The sequence goes on from NC_086199.1 coordinate 29,849,991, forward strand.
TTTTGTCTAATTTTTGGAAGTGATCCACTTAAAATTTAAGTATTGACACAATAATTACTGTTTCAACACTACAGTGTCTACACTGCACTTCCCATAACAAGAATTATTGAGGATTTAAACTTCTTGACCAAAACAAAGAGAATTCTGCACATACACAGTGTTATTTTATGCTACTCATCTATTACATCATTTACTTATATTAATGAAAAAAATGCAACTTTCAATAACGTCTTTCCCAGATTGCAGAGAAGCACAAAATGCCACACTATGATTTTCAGGTTTGATTCTCTTATAAAGTGCATTTGTTTGGATATTTTTCCATCACTGTTTTTTTGTGTTTGAAAAAAAGACAAGGTCACCAAGCATTACTAAAATGACAGCAATGACTCTAAGTCTTAAGAGAAACATTCCAAAACAATATCAAATTATGCTGACAAACAGATCAGTATAAAATGGGAATTCAGAGGCAATGTGGACCTACTGTACTAAGTGTAACAGTCTTGCAGGATACATAACATACTCCTTAATATTTTTAGTACCAGAACAAAACATTTTGAATCAAGATAAAATCACTACATCATCAACGTTAATATCACTCTGTGAAAAAAAAATATCATAAGACTAGAACAGACCATCCCTTTAGGGAAAAATATAATTTTCAAGTGGATTGTTCTTTTAGTAGTGTAATGGAAAGGCATTCCACCTACTCCCAGAAGAAAAATCAAAATATGCATTTAAATGGAAATAGTATGCAATGGATAGGACGAAATAAATTCCTCAGAACTGTAAGGAGCTATATGTATATACACACACACACACACACACACATATGTGAACACAGGAAGCTACATATATGAAATTCTACTTATATATATTTATTTAATTCTGTACATATATATTCATGCATATAATTTTAAATTTTAAAAGCTAAGTTTCTAGCTCTAGGCTTATCTCTCAAATATCAAGATGCAGTCACATCACATATTCTGGTTTTGGTCACAATTTCAAATAATATATACAACTCAGCTCTATGCAAGAAGTTGTGAGTATTCTTTTTTAATTTTCTGCACATTTTGTGCCAGACCATATTCTAAACAGCTTTTACAAAGTGATAATGTTTCACTGACAGTGTTTTGTGTACTTCACATAAAATTAAATCTCAGACAAACCTTGAGAAAAAGAAAGCAGAAAGCTAAGCAATACAGCATGTTGCTCTTTTTGACCCACAAACGATTATCAGTTATTTTAGAAGTTATGACAGTTTTCTCAAGTCCTTAAGGAGTCTGACACCATTGGTATAGCTTTTAACACTGCATTTATGTTTATATCACAATACAATAAAACAGCAGGAATAGTGTTCAAATTACTTGGGTATTGGATGGTTTATTGAAAATAACAGTATTACCATAACATTAAAAAAATTCTTTGAATGTGCTAAGTAATCACTGCTATCCATTCTGCATGTGAATTATGGGATAAATTTTGGAAGGCATCACCAATTGCAAAGACTACTAAGTCTGTCTCTCTGATGGAGGACTCTATGCATGAACAATAAATTCTAATCAAACTGAATAATCAACAGTATGTCAATACTTCAAAAAGTATGTGAAACCAGTGGTATGCAAATCATTTGTTTTTACAATACAGAAGACTTCATCATCAGAGCTAATACTTACTGCTCTTTATTAGGTAAAAACAAAAAAGCAGAATGTAAACAACACAACCACTCTTCTCTCCATCCTTTCCCTGCAGATTGCTACATAAACCACAATACCAATGGCACAGTACTTATTTTATCTAACTGTATTAGTAATGATTTTATCACGATTTTTTCAAAATATTAAGAGCTACATTTTCTTATACTCGGCCTTCATTTACTCCTTGGTTATTAATCAAGCTCAATTCAACATCATTGGGATTTTTATAAGAAAGGAAAAGAGAGTTAATTTTTAAAAATGTCTTGATATTTTTTAGTACTTAATGCTAGAAATACAAGGCTAAATAATGTTAACTGTCTCAGACAAATTTGAAACCAGCTACATTCAAACTTGGGCAAACTTATTCCCCATTTCCTAACCAAGAACTTCCATTATTTTCAATGGCAAAGAACAGTTTAGCAACATTGGAAACCAGTGATAAGGTTTTGGAGAAGCACTACTACCAACCCAGCCCCTCATACCAGAGGAACCTCACTTAATGAGATGCCTTGTAAAGGTTTCAAAAAGAGAAATTTGAGCTGATTTTGTATTCAGTATCAAGGGCAATCACACTATGAGTACAAGCTTGGTCAGTAAAACAGTAATAATAAAAATCCATTTTCCATTGAAAGAGGATTCTTATCCATAGACACTTCTAACCCTTCTGCCTAAGAGACTTTGCAAGTGCCCTATTAGAAAGATTAAATGGATGCTTAGGAAAATTCATCGAAGATAGCACATACTGCAATTATGCCCATTGCATGAAGAAACAAGCCCCAAAAGACAATTTCTAAAACTAGACATAGTTAGATTCATATATAATTATATATAGTGACATGTAATCACTATATATACTTTGAAAAAAAAAAATAGAACAAGATATTAATCCATTGTAAAAGACTGAAGCAAACGAAAGCAAATTAAAAGTGAAGGGCCTACTGTTTTTAAATTATGTTCACTTTTAAGTTTACCCAGAATATCTATTTCAAAGCAAATATTCCAACTCCTAATGACCTGCCTTCATGAAGTGTACATGCCTGGAACAATGACAGCTAAGAAATACTTTGCAACTTCTGCTGAGACTTGAAACTCAGTCTGAATTCTACTTTAAGAGAAACCTATATAAATTGCAACATAGGCAAGCACTACCTGATAAGACTGCTGTTTCTTTTTCCTTTGTGGGTTTTTTTTTCCCTTTAATCTCTTATGCAGTCTTCTCTCCTTTTGCAGAGAAATGGAATAAAAAAGTACTTGAGTACTTCAAGAAAACTAAATTTCAACAACATAGAGGCAGGGATATCGCTGCCTTTTTTCATAGTTTGCCCTGCATTTTCAATAGCTTTCAACAGTATGTAATTTTATTTCTAATAAATATAATTTAAAATACAGTATAAAAAATTGACTTTAAAATTTCTTGCAATTATGGAAAAGGCATTTACTCAACAAAAGCTCTCAGTCAAACTCCTACATTGTTTACTGCTTTTTCAATGGCAATTTTTAGATATTTCTGTTCAGAAAGGGACCATTCTGCAATCTAATCAACCGGAATGATACAGACATAAAACATTACTTGGTAATTTCCACATTTGAGTCCAATACCCAAAAGTCAGTCTGTAAAACAGTTGCAAACACTAGATATCATCCATCTCTCTATCATACTTAATGTCTATTAAAATGCAGTATTTTAAGGCACCAAATTTTCGCCATAAAGACTTCCTGTTCTGAGCAGTTTACTAAAGACATAATCAGAAATAGCCATTTTTTTCCACAAATTTAGGCATATTCACAGAAACTACAGAACACCTGGGAAAAAAGAACATGTCTCCAAGTATCTAACAATTAGTGAGGTTTTCTTTTTAAGAGGGTACCTCAACACAGGTGTTATTCATGCACTTGGAAAAGGCTTACCTTGGTCTCCTGTCTTCATTATGTGGTTATACTTAAAAAAAGCCAGCTCCTCTACAAACTGATGTGGAAATTAAAGGCACCCTGTAATACTTGCTAAAAGAGCACCTAAGCTCTACTTTAAACACAGTGGCAAGCATGGCCAGGGATTAACATCCCAGCCTCTCTGAGAACCACTGGCACCGCTCTTGTGTGAGAGGAGGGAACAGAGTACTTTGTCTCTTCTATCAGTCTTGATGCACACAGGAAGGAATCTTCTTCTACTTTTGATTACCAGTAGACACATTCTCAGCTCAGAGTACAGTCTATGCCTAATCCTCTGTCTTTCCAGTATAATAATGAATACATACTCTAGTATAATTGATTATGCAAGCAGAGATGTGGTCAGGTTATACAATAATAATACAAACTGTTATAAGTAAGAAATTTGAAAAAGACTTGTAATGTAAACACTTAAGAACAAATATAAGTAGAATTCCAAAATGTGCAATTCATCACTGCACTTTTGCCTTCAACATCCAGCAGGCTACCTCAGCTATCAACACTACCTTAAAACATTGCTGCAAAATACAGGATGCAAAGATGAGAAAATACAGTAATTTCACTTATAAGAAATCTTGGCTTGTTTCGAATTAGGGGCAAGAACACAAATAAAGCTAATAGGCAGAAGAAGCCGATGTTATCATTTTATGATTCTGTGATTATCATTATTACTTGGTGATAGTAACACAGCAGCACTTCAAGGCTAAAATGCACCTGAGATTTTCCAACACAATTGTTTTTCATAGAAATGCCAGTTCATTAAAGCCTAAGTGCTCTATAAGAAGCAGTTGGTTTTGGCCAGTTCCCAGTTAAGACAGGAGAATTCTTGCCAGGTTGCTGTCAGTTTACTTAACAGGCTCCACCAGAGTCTGCATTTGTATGGTCCACAGTGTGTAATACAGTTCCCCAGGCAAAATGTTGTGAACTTAGGAACAGACTTTCCCTATCTGTTTGGTCCCAAACTGACAACATGGTTCTACCATGTCCAGCCTGAAGACAGGATTCAGAAAAAGTAGCACAAAACACACAAAGCCATTTTCTCACAAGAATAACCTGTTCAGAAAGACAGAAAAAAATCCCAATTTTCTGACTTCATTTGTCTCACAGGAAATTTCAGTATCTAGTTTTTCTCCATTCTCACCAAAAATCTTTGGAAATCTTTTTCCTACATAATGGAGTTTCTGCACTTCAATCAGTTAACTGCAAACCAGTTTCACAACAAAGCATTAATATGACTCTTTCTACAAAAATGCTTGGCCAAAACTTGAAAACCTTACTAAGGTTTTACATTTAAAAATGACATTTGAGATGATCTATTCTAACACAAGTATTCTAGGCAAATCTGATCCAACTTTTCCATTTTAAACAGGTTTGAAACAAAATACACTACTACTTATACCAGAAACAAGACAAGTATGAACCAGGTACTAAGACATCACATTGATGTAAAGTCTAACTTACCCTAAACCCAGGTAAAGCTGTAAGTGGAAAGCCTTCAGGAAATGCCAATATACGGAAGCCACACCACCCCAATCTGGGTTGACAAGACCACACTTTAGGCGATGTTACTACAAGGTAGAGAGAATTTGTGTAGCAGAAAGAAAGGGCAGCTTGAGGATCCTCCTTGAGGAAGAAATATAAAAGGACTTTTAGGAGGAGATTGGAAGTAACAAAAAGGAAAGGCAGATGATAACGTGCCAAAGACATGGAAGAAAAGGAAACCAAAAATATCAACACAGAAATAGCAAAATCAAAAGAGGAATACATAGCAAAGTAAAACTTCATAGGATTTTTCTGTCAAGGAGCAACAATTAAAAAATTAGAGAAGAAAATATCTTGTAGGAAATATTAATATAAAAAAATTTATGGAATTCCCCAAACATGTAATGTTATCCTAAAATCTGCTTCATCTTGCTTTATTTTATTAGCTTGCATAAATCGGAAATGTAATTTCAATCTTCAGAAGTTCTGACATCTCATATTGTCAGTAGAACTGCAGAATTAACTTGCTCTCAGAGTGGCAGTCCCCTTAAAATCTGAAAGTAATGTGTGTCTAAGTATGGGAGAGAGGAGTATTTATTTTTATTTCTTCCAATTGGGTGAAAGTGAGGCTTTCTTTTCTCCAGGAAGATGTGTCCTTAGTCACCATAAGACTACCAAAAAGGGAGCCTGAACACAAAGGTGTGGTGAAGAAATGAGACAGGTTGGCAGGCTCACAATATTTTAGAGAATAAGAAAAAAAATCCAGCTTGTTTAGGTGATACCAGAACATTAAATGTGGGCAAATGTTTAACAATGGAGTGAGAATGTAAGGACAGGCATTTCAAAGTAAGAATAGAGAAAAATATGCAGAAAAAAATAATATCAGGAAAGGCATAGACAAGAAAACACTGAGAAGAAATATCAGGAACCCTGCCAAAAGAAAAAACTGTCAACTTAATTGATCTTGAACCTATTCCAAAGGCAGAGAAGAGTGGATGATGTAAAGCCATTACTGAGTAAGAAGGAGGAAGAGATGTATGTTAATATTTTACCCTCCTCTTCCAAATTTTAATACCTTCCAAAGTATGCATGACTTTTTAAAACTCCAACATTTATCATAGTTCTTCTATTCCCATCCTAGTCACAACTAAATATTGAAAAAAAATAAATCCAAGAAAATGCAAAACATTTGAAGTTATACACTTAACCACTGTTCATCGGGTCAGCTCTTTTTTTCATTTTTTTATAGGGACATTTTAAAAAATACAAAACATTAGTTCAGTATTACAGTACAATCCCAAAAATATTTTGAGGTGTATTATTACTCTATGTGCTGTTTTAATAGGAAATGGATAGCAAGAAAGATAAAATCACTTATATAGAGCATCCCTTAGGTACCTTGTCTGCATAAAGCTATCTGCATTTTCTTTACAATTCAGATTCCACATCTTTAAAAGTGTGTACCAGAGTAAGGTGAATATTAAGTTTTCTGGCATTGTCAATATGTAGCTGCATCACAGAGTCTTCCTTTATCATCCCTTCTTACTCATTCCTCAACTGCAGACTGATTGTTATGGTATTCTCCAAGACTAAGAACAAGCTGATTATATAAATGTAGAAGACAATGTTGCTTGAATCAGAATTTCCCAAACTGTGTGTAGCCTAAACCAAAAAAAGCATCTGCAGAATGCTTTACTGTTGAAAGATACATGAATTTTATCTTGTGAGTTCTCAGTCATATGCACTTTCTCTACTTGAGATGCTACAATTATTTACTATGGGGTTGTTTTTTTTAACACAGGAATTGAAGTTTCAGAGGACTGAGGTGTCTAAAATTGCAAATAGTATTTATCATGACCTGTGCCCTTGGTATAAGTGAGTATGGACTGCAGTAAAAAGATAGGAGGAAAAGGAAAATAGCTATTTAAGAAGAGTAGAAATATTTTCTTAATCAAAGAATCTACCAGCCAAGCTGGAGTCTCTGAGTCTAGACTTACACAAACTGAGTAATACAAAAAGACAGTTTAAAGAGAAAAAAACCCCAAAACAGCCAGACAGGGACAAGGACATTAGAAATTGCAGAAATTCACAGGATTCACATTCATCAACGTTTCAGTCCCTTTCCAATTCTCCAATTAGAGATTTGCACAATGGGCAAACAGCTGACTTAGCCATTTCAAGGTAAGTATGGTCTTCCCACAAATATTTTTGTCTCTTTTTTGCAGAAGCAAAATATTTATATTAGTCTTTCAACCTGAATTGCTATTTTATTGACAAATGTCATTTTTTCAAACGAGAATTTTCCATGGTCTCAAATGTTTTAAACCAGTGCCCTCTGTTTACACTGCATACTATCACACTAGAGGTCAAGGATTCTAACCTCATTTCAACTAAATATCAAAATACCATGAGACTTGCAAGTGTGGCCTCCGTCAAGAGTCTGTAACAAGACACAATTAACAAATTAAGTTGAATATACTTCACGTTTTGAATATCCATACAAACAACAGTGCAATATCCAGTCAAACAGACCCAGCACTGAAACATAACCAAAGTGACCAAAGAGATGGATGAGTCCTACACTTCACTGGAATAAGAAGTTAGGCATTAGAGATGACCCTCGCTTCATACAGATACAATCACTCAACTAAGGAAGCGAAAACTTCTATTCTAATTCAGTGTCCACTGAACCTTTCCTGTACAAAGAAGAAACAAAAAGTTTGAGGAGAAAACTAAATCTGGATGGATACTGTGAGCTTTCAGTTTGAGTGGAAAACTGTAAATGATAATAATTTCCACACAAATGGAATCAAGACAACTTAAAAGCTAATGATCAACTACAAGAAACACCTCTATGTAATAAAGTCTCAGTTCTTCAATAGAAGTTTTTAAATAGCTTTTTAAAAAAATGCAATAAAGGCATAATATATGTATAAAAACTGAAAACATGACTGCTACATTATCAGAAAACTGCAATTTAGATGAAAGAGAGAATGGAGAGCAGGATGAGAAGAAACTTTCCTATGCAATCTTAAATCACTTAAATACAATTTATTCATTTCTTCAGTTAAGGTATTTTACAAACAGGCTGTAATTGTGTTATCCTCTTAGCACATCATGTAGCTCACAGAGTGCTAAGTGGAGCACAGGAAAAATGTTGACAGACTTTAGAAGTAAGGGAAAGGAAACTTTCCAGGAACGAGGAGTTCAACAATGCTTGCAACATATCAGCATGCCTGTCCAGTGACTAAAAACAAGCCTGGAAGCAAGAAAGCTCCTGCTTTTGAATTTCCTATATATTAAAGTATCTTATTACTATTTTTAACATGATATATTGCTTTGATGAAATACAGAAGTCTAATTATCTGCAACTTCTACAATAAATTTAATATTATATATACTCAAGCAGTTTTCTGGAGCAACTATCTTTTACTAGAGTGTCGAGAGTAACTATATAACATGAAATTGGATGCTTTAGCAAAACAGCATGGGTCATGAAGCTCTCAAAACAATTAAAATAGACATGGGGAAAAGTAGAATTTTTTTTCAATTGATGATTTCAAATAAGTCCTCTCCTCTCTTTGTGCAGTTACAAAAAACAGTATCACTAAAACTCTAAGAAATATTTTCAAACATTTCTTATATAAATGTTTCATCACTTTTTCTTAGTGGATGAAACTGCGTATTTTCAAGTTCACAAGATAAGCATTCAGGAAAATACACAAAGTATTGACAATTAGAAAGTTTTATAATATAAACTTAATTGCCAAAGTCGTCCTGCTCCGCAAAAGTTAGTTAACACAATAGCATCTTTCCATTTTGAGAAACAAGGTACTTGATGTCAAGTTATTAAAACCATCTCAGAATAGCACAGATTTAGTATTAAAAAGAAGCTCTAAGTCTCAGAGTAAATCTTCCTTTGAAAGCATTTATTGATCTTTCCTTCGCCTCACTGTTCACCATTTCTGTAAAGCAACACGTTTGAGAATGGTGATGTAAGCAATGAATAAGTCACAATGACAAGGGGGTAATAAATAATGACTGACAGACTTTCAGAGAACACAGGACTGGTCTCCAAATGATGAGGGTAATCCTGAAGGTGGCCAAAAGGGTTACTGTAGCACAAAACCACGAACATTATTGGAAATCTGCAGCAATCTAAAGAGAGTTGGGGCATGTGAAAGAAAAAAAAATGGACAAACTGTAGCACATGACTATATGAACAAGAAAGTTTAAAAAATTAATCCCAGCAATTATAAACCAACAGTATGTAGCTTTGTAAAATCACACACATTAAAATTTAAACTCAAGTTCTACAAAATATTATATATCTATATAGATTAATCCTGATACATTGGCCAGGGAGCAGAGAAGTTGAAAAAAGCCAAGACAACAAAGCCAGTTAGTTTAATGCACTTCATGGATGATATATTCTGTAATAAACTGTGCCCTCATGAAATGCAATGGTATCACTGTTCTAGATAACAAAAGTACACTACAAAGAAAAACAAAGGGGGTTGTGGATAATACAGAAGACAGCAAAGCAAAATGCCTAAGGAATGTAGAACAAACAGGTCTGTAAGATAATATTTCAAAGGAAAAGTGTTAATTTGTTTTCAGTTTCTAATTCTTCAGTATCTACGGTCACTTCACTGTAATTTTATCTATATTTCAGGAGGATATTACCTTTATTTCTGGTGGTTATAAAAACAGGCCACCAAGTAACCAAGTAAAGCCTAAATACTAATGTTTTTCTTTAAAACTATTATGCCATCAAAGATTCTCTCTCATGTGATCAAGTTCAAGAAAAAGAATGTCTTAAAATAAAAAAAAGTCTTAAAAAGAATGCCCTAACAAAAAGGAAGTCTTAAAACTTAAATATAATCATAAAGGCATAATAATACACCCTAGGGTCATAAAAAAAGTCTCATAAATGTCGCCAGCAAGAAAAGTCAATATTTCTTTTGCTACGTCAAATAATGTTCCAATTTAGATTGCAGTATTTGTTTTTCCTCATGTAACTAGTGTTATTGTGTAGGCAACTGTTAACCAAGCAAATTGCAAAAGATATTTATTATATATATATTATGTATAAAATATATACCCAACATTCAGTCTTCATATTTTTTGGTATTTCAAAGTTAAAGAAATACCAAAAATGAAAATAAGTCAATCATCAGAAATATTCTCAATTACTCTGCATCACCTTAGATTGTATGAAAGGACATTTGAAATTTATTTAATGATCTTAAGCAAGCTATTTGAAAACAACTACTTTCACCTACAGATTTTTCTTAAACATGTAGTCTATCAAAGATTTCAGACATAGATCACATAATCCAACTAAATGAAAAGAAGCATGGTACTTTAGGCAGAGGTAATGAATATAGAATGGAATAAACTCATGACATTTTAAGTAAAAACATAAAAGTATGTGGACTAAACACAACATTTCCTATAAGCTTCTGCACTATCTGCTATGTCACTTCGTTGCCTGGTTTTGGTAAATTATGCCAGCTCTCAGTAGACAGAAAAGCTGAAATGCATTGCTTCCAGTATTGTAATCGATATTGATCACTATTTTAATTATGCTGAATCTTAATTGGCAATTTTCATGGCAATAAAACACACCTTATTCATTTTTCCAGATCTACAACATCTTATCTATCTCAAAGGTTACAGTTTAAAACTAAAACCTTCTATCACTGCTAACGAGATCACACTTATAACAATTTGCCTGTATTTGTTTTCTTAATTAAAGCCTTATTTTAAAAATAATTCATTTTCTATGCAAAATTCCCACTGACAGACACATTGTAAGACACCTTTATTTAAAAAGAGTGAACTGTGATGAAGTTCCATTGAAAATATAAAAATAATCTCAAAGTACCTATTTAAAATAGAGATTTATATTGCCTTTTTTCCCTAATACTCATTTCTACTCTTCCTTTATGAAGTAAATTTCGAAAATTAAATTTTGAAATTTAAAATAAACTTTAAAAGTTATAAAAATCCATTGTTTGGCTGTACTGTTTTTAAAAAAACCTCCCTTGTTTTACCATAAGAATCCTCCAATGAATAAAGAAGCTCATTAACAAAAATGATCTCTACTGTGCCCCAATATTTAAGACTAACAATAGTTATGCAATTGGTGCAAGAATTAAGCTTGATTCAAAGTTTCTGTTAAATTTAGAGTGAAAGAAAGTAATTTTAACCAAATTAGCTTTATTGTAAAACTACTTGACCACATTACTTTTCTGCCAGTAGAATAATAGTCACTTTACTCAGATAACATGGGTAACATTTCTACTTCTGAATGTTCATTCTATTACTGGATATAATACAGTAAATATGGAATATTTTCTGGATTAGTCAGTGCACATTATGCCATAATAGTTGCTTTCTCCAGTAACATTTCAGTATTAAAAAATCTCGTGGCAAGAAGTAGACATATGACTACAGGCTAGTGATTATCCATACAATGGAAAAAAAAATCAAAGCTTCTACGCACTACACTTCTGAAGGATCTCACCTCCTAATCTGATATTAAATTAGTCCTCTTCACCATTTATTACCACATCTCAAATATTCCAAGTGGTTTGTGATGTATTATTTACTCCTCCAAAATTCTCACCACTTGTTACACAGAAAAAAGGGTCTTCAAAAGTAGAAGGCTCATGCACTTGTCCATCTACTGTTCCAAAGGAACTAAGGCATGTCGTCAGTCATGTGCTTAACACAAATCATTAGAGATACAGGAATGTTTTGAATAGCCATCTATGGTTACATCATTAACCATAATCTACTGCAATGACTTATGAATTTCATTTCGTGGAAGTCCATTAAGAGTGTGTTCTACATGTACATTAACACTCCCCATCATAAAGTAAGCCATTTAACTTTTCACAGAGTGACTTTTATGATGCTGTTACAGAAGCAACTAATTGTAGTTAAAGCATTTATTTTTTAAAAGGTCATTCTTTTTTACTGCAGTTTATAATATTTAAATGGCAGCTCATGGCTGTGAATGTGCACGTATGAGAATGCAGGAATCATGTGTGTTCAATACTCAAGCTGTCCAACAAGTTCTGCAGAAAAAACAGACTAAAAAGTTATTTGCATATTAAGCTACAATGAGTTAAAAGAGAAATCTAAATTGTAAATGAGTTTTGGAGACAAATCAATGCTAATGAACAACAATTACTTCAGTCACAGTGTGAATTAAAACAACATCATTAATAAAGCTTAGGTGCTCTGCTGGCAAGCATGTCTTTAGTCCCTGGCAGATCATGTAAGATCTAAATTAGGAGAAATAGCAAGCACAAAGGAAGTACATTTACAATTATTTTGTTTTGAAGCTCCACTTCAAACAAAAGCTTCAGGAAAGCCTACAAAACTCAGAAAATCCCATCCAGTCATTTTAACGGCTGCCTTGCATGAATACCTCATAAAATATCAGATCTGCACTAGATAATGACAGATCTTACAAACCTAGAAGATGAGTCAGAACAGCCTCTTTTGTTCCCTTTCTTGCATATGAAACAGTCAGTGAAAAATCAGAATCTTTCCTTAAGAAAAAAGGGGCTTTTCTTTGAGCTAAAAATAAGTCTAAGCATCCTGTTCTTTACCTAAATGCTCAAAGCCAGCTGCAGGTAGTAACCATGTAGGGAGAAACTACAGAGGGCACTGTTGTATCAGTTTTTAAGAGTTACAATGGTGATAGGGCCCAAGTATAGAAGATTGTCAGGAAAATAAATAACTGACTAAAGAAAGAATCCTAACAGGAGTTAGGAGAGCATGCAAATGCACTAAACCTAAAACAATAATAAGGCAAAAACATTGAAGCAGTATTTCTGACGGAAAATGGACTGAAAGAAAAGTTCATGTAACAGACTGTCAGGCTGATAGGAATACTGCAGTGCACACATTTGGCATTTTCCTTTGTAGTGCTTTCTATGGAAAAGGTAACTAATCATAGTGCCGCCTTATCCTTTGCAAACAGCAACCTATTACTGGAATCCCACTCATAATCAATATGAAAATGAGTGATGAGTGTTATGCAATTCTTCCACAGGCAGAATTTATCAACAGAAAGAATATCTTCACATTATACAGTCCTTTCATAGTGTAAAAGACCAGTTCTGTTTTATTCCTTTTCATGACACTTACAAATCAATCATTTATATTTTGAAAGCAGTAACATTGGTGCAATATAAACCAAATTAAATCCCACCCTTTCCAAAAGAAGTACCTTTAAATATACCAATCAAAACCAGCAAGTGTCCAGCTGAAAAGAATGTAACCCTGAAATTGCTGTGTGCTTGACATTCATATGAAAGGGGAAAGTATGTTAAATAAGTCAGCATAAATAACTTAGTAAATCTATGCAAAAATTATTTTTTTACAATAAATGGGCTTCAGAGATACAAATATTTATGAAAACTAATTTGATAAATGTTTTACTGTTAGTTTACATGAAAGTCTGTGTGTCTTTGATCTTATTTTATTAGAAATAACCCCAATTAAAATTTTTAATGTAATAAATTTTGAAATGTATTTCAGCACTGCCTAATGAGAATTGCAAATAATATAAAACAGCCAGCTACAGAACAGTACAGAACAATTAACATTTTTTACGTTTTTAATTTTTATATTTTAAAAACATTATTAAGATGTGAATTATGAAACAGAAGTACTGAAATAAGATATGGATAGTATCAGTCATTTGAGGAGACTTCAGAGAAAAAAGGTGTTACTTTTTTCCCCACATAGTGGTTGCAAAACCACAAGCAGTACTACAGCAAAATAAATGGGACTTTTATGAACACTGACACAAACTCACATTTAAAGAGTACTACATGGAAGGTAATTTGAAATTAAGTTAGGCAATGATTTTGTAATAAACCAAAGAATAAATGTTAACAGCAAACATGCTCAAGCAAATGAAACATACCAGAAAATTGTCTAAAGCTATGTGAATGAGTGAACAAAACAAACAAAATCAAAACCACAGACGGTGCCTGTGGATACTCACTCCCATCCACATCCATAAGAACTGTGATGGTAACTGTGAAAGAATTGTCTCTAAGCATGCAAAGACAGATGTACTACATGAAAGGAAACTGCCACAGAAAATGAAAACCTATTTTTTTTTAGAAATTGCAAAACCAGACAACACAAATATATTGACTAAGCAAGACCTCAGTTCCCTCACAGACACTGAGACCTAGAATTTCTAAGTCATTTCAGTAATTGTTTCAAGCAACTTATTAAGAGAAGATAAAACAAAAACTAATGTTCATGTCAGAAATGGGTTTCATCAAGGTTTTGCCACTTCTGCCTTCCAGACAGGCCCTGCATGTGCAATACTAAGTGGAAAAGTTCTCTAAATTTCAAATTCATATATGTTGTCTTTAGCCTAATTCTGTTCCTAAACCAGAATTCTTTTAAAATTGTTTAATATTCTACCAGTCTAGTAATCTCTTTTCCTCAGCATTGTTTCTGGAAAAGTTTTGCTAAAATAAAATTTTCTCTTATTTTATTGTTTCCAGCTGTTGATAAAAATTTCACTAGTATTACTTTTATACACCTTTTTTAAGTCCATATGATGGCAGGCATACAAGCAGTTCACACACATAAAAAACCCTAACACTTTGTTAGATACAGAGTACTAACAAAAGAAATGCATAAATGTCTATTAACCTCTATATACACTCTATGACACCAGATGAAGTTCTCAAGGCATAAAACATGTTTCTTCTATGTAAAACTTAACTGCATTTGAAGGCAGAAATTTGCAGTGCATTCCTAGAGACATGCAGCTGGATACAAATGGGGCTGCTTCGGAGACTGTTGCGCCTGTGCACATCACTTAAATACAATTCAAACGATGAAAAAAGTTTTGATAATGTTTACAAAATTGACTTAAACATCTTAATGCATTTTTCCATTTAACTACAATAACGAATGCCAAAATGTTACCAGATAACTCTCTAAATATTCAAGATATTTAACAAGATATTTAAGGCTCCTTTCTCCCTATGCAATAGAACACATTAAAACCAATTTTACTATCATAATTTATTCAAAGCTTGATTATGAGCAATAGCTGCGAGAAGAAATACAGCATTGTTGATTCATATACAAGCATTTCACTTAACTGCATTGGATAATAGATAATAGCTTCTAAAGGAGTATAAAAGCAAAGTGATTAGAAGTCATTACTGTTAATTAGCATTCACTTTACATTTATAGGGATGAACCTTTTCTGTGTTGAACAAATGGAAAGCTTTTATCTGAAAGTCTATCAAACCTGGTCAAGGTAGGCACTGAAATAAATGTCAGTGACCAGTAAGCTGAATTCAAAACAACAATAACAAAGAAAGCAAAACAAAATCTAAGGATGTATCATCATCCAATTAGTGAGATTCAGTTTTTAAACAGGAAAAGGTCTGAAGGGAATGAGCAAAACTGGAAACTCATACTTCACATTCTGCAATCTCACTGATAAAAGGAGGAAATGTGTGTTTATCAAACTTGCTGTGAGTGCACGGTTCATTTGGTGTCCTGTAAACAATGCCTGGCTGCCCATTCCCAAATGCATGTGAGAATCTTGCAACCCAGAACATCATATTCAGCAGGCAAGGTCACACTAGAGATGCCCTGGAAATGGGAAATTAGGAAAACCTGGCAATCAGAGGTTTCAAGCTGACCAGAACAAGCCCTCAGGGTTGCTTACCATCTTTCACCACCAGCCTGACTGTCTCCGCTTATTCAGTATTAACACAACAAGACAGGGAGTGGGTGGAAACAACTCCACGCACCTAACAGGGAGAAATACAGTGACTTTTTTGTTTACATAAAGCTCAACATTTCTCACAGTAAGAAACTACCTCAAAGATATTGCTGAAGATCCCCCTCTAAAAAAAGGAAAAAATTAAAATCCTGACCCTGCCTGAACTGGTCAGAATTTCAGGCATACTATTGATTAAAAAATTTCTCTGTTCCCATCTCATTTTAAAATTCATATAAAACCCTCCCAACAACTAAATATAACCTGTGTTTTGAATGAAACAAGATACATCATTATTTTTATACTACTTAAATCACTCCCAACCATGCAATTACTTCTTACCCTCTTCCCTTCATTCACACTTTTATTCACTGCTAATGACAACAGTCATTCCCGAGGTGGAGGAAGCTATGAAACTGCAATCCAGAATTAATTAAAAGAAAAAATAACATTATTAAAAATTTGTAACCATTTAACACGATGAGGGTAAAGGGACAATCCAAATCCTTGCAGATAAAAATTTACTCATTATAAAAGGTGAAGGAACCAAGTCTATGAAAAAACACAGCAAATATTTTCTCTCTCAAAAAAAATCTTATTTTATCAAGAAGCACAGTTACTTATTTCTTGTCAGTGTAGGCAGCCACTTCATACAATTTCTAGAAGTTCCCATTTAACTTGCATGTTTAAAGACAAAAAGAACTGTGCTAAGGAGATGTGGTCTCCAAATGTTCATCAAATCTACACAACTACTAAAGGACTCAATCAATAACTTCCATTGTTTTATCTATCATGGTTTCCTTCAACTGGGCATTGAAGATTTTTTACAATTTTTTTTCAATACTTATGGTATAATTTCACTTGCCATAAAAAAATCCTGAATTTGAACTGTTGAATTAGATATAATCTATCACAACATTGAGGGCACAGTTACTTGCAATTATCATAATGTAGGCAACAAAAATTATGGAGAAGTGATTATTTTGGAAATTCAGCATAAAGAAAAGTAGCTCTTTGTATAATTTGTATTTCTCCAAAATATTGAGACATACAACTCCAAGGTATTAATCCATGTATCTACAGACCATTCAAATCATAACAAGGAAAATTTTTTAATGAAAACATGGGAGATTTCTAGAACAGGACTCTTCTGCACACCTCTGAACACTGTGAATCCCTTAAGTGTGAGGGGAAAGCTACCCACTTTGTCTGAACTCATAAACTGCAAAAGTAATTTGATGAGCACACTGAGGACCTCAGATTAGAGATTCTTCAAGTCAATCAGTATTCTACATCTTAAAATTATTTGGCCTCTTTAAGACTCCTAAGAAATTCTGGAAACCTTATTTGTATGAGTTACGAGTAACTACTAGCCTTTATCATGTACATACTACAACTGAAGCCACATATACCAAACATCTGAAAATCAAGTGATTATTCCTATATACTTTACAGTATCTTTTATATGTGTCTTGGAACAGAAGACAATGAAGCAATGCTGTGACAGAATACTGTATTACACTTATTCATGTATTTTTCCTGGTAGGATCACCTAAATCTTTGTACAAAAGTCACAGAAAGTCAGCAATCACTCTGAATCTGAGAACTCATTTCACCCATTGGCCACAGAAGCTGAATTCTGGAGAAAGGTAAAAGAAAGACCATTTCCTTAGCATGGAAGACTATTAGCAATATCAAGGAACTGAAAGTTTTGGGTTCCATGGTTTAATTAATTCCTATCTGAAGGCCACAAAATAACATTATATTTTCATTTATCCACTCATCTCAAACCCTAAAGAACTGTTTCCTGAAGAAATCTCAGGGAGTTTCACTGAATAATGGCAGGACCTAAGTTACTTCTATTCCACCTGAACCCACACAGCTCAAGTACTTTGTCTGAGATGAAGTATCTTAAGTAAGTAACGTCTAAAATGGCATTGCTATTGCAATTTTAACTCAGACCGGAACACTTTCTGTCTTCACTAAACATCAGACTTGGACCATTTTAAAAAAATCATGAGCCTGTTATTAAAAAGTAATTATTACATACAGGAGTCACATTGTATCATTTAGCTCTTTATTTCTGTAACTAAAAAATGTTATTCATTCTTAGTGACTGACTGCTGTAAGATCACTGTTCCAAAATGCAACCATATTTTAGAAAATAAATCTCCTTTCCTTCCATTCCACATCACTGATGAAATGAAACAGCGCCACAACCAAAGGCTGCTATTATTCAAATGTTTCATACGTCGTATATATCCAATATTAATATTTATTTTTCAGCTGATGATCAATGGATGATTTCATAATTATTATTGCTTCAGTCCTGACAGCCAATATATAAATTTACTACAAGTGAACTCCATATTTTTTGAAAGTTTGAGGGTTCTAAATCCACAAAGAGCACAACAAAAAGACTCTGACAGAAATAACATGTTGAAAATGAAAATCCACTAAAAGTCCATTTGCATGATTTATAATAAACATGGATAAATATAAAAAAATACTAAAATATCAATTTTTAAAATACTAATTTAAAAAAAAAGCAATTAAGCATGTCATCAAAAATTTGAAAAAGCAGAGCTAGAAGAAAGACATTTTTACCTAGTTCAAGAATTCTACAAATTACTTCAACAATGGAAATTTACCAAACAAAGGCAAAGACTTATGGAGTAGATAAGGCAAAGAATTTGTAAGAGAACAGAACTGTCTACTGAAAATAAAGTAGCTTGCATTGGTCTGTTTAGTCTGGAAGCTGCTACAACCATTGCCCTAAACAAAAGTTAAGCCATAGTTCCATGAGATACAGAAAATAATCCAACACTCAACCCATCTAATATCACTTGTGTATGTGCTGGCATGAAACATCACTGTATTACTTGAACAAGACCATAATTACATTGAAAGGGGGACAATACAGTTAAATATTGCCTAAATTGTAATGTTGTATGAAAGTTTCACAAAAATGCCCTCATGCTCCAGTCTTTCCTGCCACTAGAGGAAAAGAAATTCAGTTACTTACCACATTTCAAAGACAGTGCCATTATAAAACTCCTAAAAGATAATTCAGGTAACTAAGAAACTCTAGTGCTTACAGGCTTGGCTAGGAAAATCTCTAATACATACAGTAACAAACATGGACAAAGAAGGATATCAGCAATCCCTATTCAGTAACATTGAGAGGAGTATAAATTATTCTTTAGAGTTCAGGACTTACACATCTCATGAAGTAAATATTCTACTATCAGGTGAAGACTGCATAGTAAGATATATTTAGACATCATACAAGTACTCAGATATGTTTCACAATATGTACTGAATACAGAATCTAAAACGTGGAATTAGGCAACTAAACAATAGATATAAATTTCCTTTATACCTATCAATCACTTGGGTTTGTGACAATAAAATTAATAGGTTTACAGTCAATGACAGTCAGTATTACTCACTGAGTCACATGAACTAGAACAGGACTGTTGTCCTGGGTTTCACAGAACTGTGAGGGAATATTTAATTCTTTAGAAATCTTGTTCTCATAGCACTGTTTTTAAAAACATTGTATAATTCCAAATTCATACAGTTTTTTTAAAGTGTTTTAACTTTTTAGTAAATAAGCACTTGCAACAGAAGTGTTCTTTGCCAATGGAAACGTAAGGTACACTCTGTGATTTTGATTTAGACACACCTTTCCTGTAGTCCTGGCCCCAAACCATTTACTGAAAAAAGAGCTATGTTATTTGACCAGTGTTTTAAAATTACAGTCACTCAAAGATGGTTTTGACAAGGCATCCACAGATTTCATCCCCTCCCTTCAAGAGAATGCAAATTGACTTCTCTGTTTAAAACTATTAACATCTGGGAAAAAAACCTCCTAAAGCAAAATCTTAAGTAAGACTTAAATAGTAAAGCTACAAAACAGCAGTTATTAAAAAATGTGAAAGTATAAAACCAGAAAGATTTCAAAGTTATTGCTAACAAAGAAAAAAACGTTAGTAGTCTTCCTAGAACTAAAATACCACAGTTGCAGTAGTTTATTTCTCCACATAATTTTGCAATTATTCATCAAAATATGCAAGACACTTACTGAAACTTTTGTCTCAGAATTCCATAGCTAGGTTGTACTGAAAAGACATCATTATACACAGTCTAACATAAAGGCAGTGTATTGTTAATATTTATAACTTGCAGATATCATACAGTGGGCTTAATATTTCTATACAGGAAATAAATAGTTATTTAGTTCCAGACAACATGATAACATCTCTTTCAGCTATAGTTATAATTATCACGTACAAACTTCCAAAGCAGAAGTTGTCAAGATTTAACACGAGCATTAATTTATGTCAGGGATCCATTCCTCCAAAGACAGCAAGAAGTGCAAAGGAAGTATCATCTTAATTGCCACTAATTTGCCCATTTTTAATTAAATTGATCAGTAATTTATTACCTTACCCAGCAGCAGAAAGCTGTTAGCATGCAGCTTTAAGAGACAGTAGATATCAGTCCTTCTAATTTCTAATACTATCGTGGTTCAAAAATAATTTAAAACTGCTGTATCATATTTCTTTTGATTCCTGTACTGCAGGATATGCACATTCCATTTAAAACCTCTGTGAAGCACTCTAGAGTATAATCATAGAATCATTCAGATTGTAAAATGCCCTTGAAATCATTGAGTCTAACCATTAACCTAACACTGCCAAGTCCACCACTAAACCATGTCTCTAGGCACTCAGTCCACACAACTTTTAAATCCCTCCAGAGACAGTGACTCAACCACTTCCCCAGGTAGCCTGGTTCAATGCTGGATACCCCTTTCAGTAAAGAAATGTTTCCTAATATCCAACCTAAGCCTGCCCAGAACAACTAGAGGCTGTAATGCCTACATCAACTATTTTCCTGCTCTGTAGTCTCAAACTCCAACACAGGTCTATGATCTTGATTTTACATTAGAACAACATAATTTCTTTGCCAAAAATGTTTACAAGATGCAACATTCGACTCCAAGATGGGTCAGGAAATACTCTGCATCCAAACCACATTCTTAGGTCTTATCTGCAATTTGATTTTTTTTTTAACTGAATACAGAATCAAGCCTGAAGTATTTAGGTTCATGAATCTCCATTATCATTTTAATGAAGGCAAGTGAGCTAGAAAATGTTCAATACCTGACATGAAGACTACAAACACCTTTATCTGAAGTTTCATTAAGTAGTCTATACCAGTTTGATCAATAAAATCACATATTTACTTTCTTTAAAATAGAAGTTATGATTTTCTGAACAGTGTATTGGTTTTAGTACTGCACACTGCAGTAATCAACACAGTTAGCTGGAATGGACATAGTATGTTCACTCAAACACTGTAGAAAACCTCTAGAGTCAACATGAGGTTTTCTATGTTTTTCAATGAAGTCTGATTTAGTATTGGTAGAAATAAAGTACTGTATGAAAGATTTTGCAAAAGGGCAGAGAATAAATTTTAAGTGGTTTAGAAAGTGGTTCATTGTCTCTCTTTAATTCATTTTATAGCTAAAAAGGATTGATATATGTTATTGCTACTGTGTTATATATTAGACTATAATCACAGGGCTACCAGAATCAAAACTATCATTGTGAAATATTCTGTAAGACTTGGAGAATGACACGAAACATACAAACAAATAACAGATTCTGGTTTACACATCATAAGTGTACTCAAATGGAAGTGTCTAGACATTACTTCCCACACACTGATAAGTGCACAAAATCCAAAAGATCTCTCATTACAGTAATCAAGCAATACATTATTACAAGTGAAAAATAAGCTAAATATTCTATTTATAGATGATTGTCACAATTATGTTTTTTGTTGTACATGCCAAGCTCCTGTTACAGGTCTGTTCATTAAATAGGAAAAAGGTTTTGGCTTGAAATGAGGATTAATAAGTATGATTTACATTGGGGGAAAAGGAATATAGTTATACCATATATTTACAGAGCAAGGAAGAAGAAAGGAATAGAAGTAAAACCTGTAAAAGTCTTCCATTTTTTTTTTTACAGTTTTCCTTAAAAACCTAAGTGGATCATTTACTTAAATTCATAAATGAATTAAACAATATAATTATCCCCAACTATAGAATTGCTTTCAATCAGCATACCTTAACAAGTTTCATAAGCTGGTAAAGGTCTTCAACCTCATCTTCCTGGCATGCAGTATATACTCTTCCAGTATTCACACTGGTACCCTTTATAAAACCACGATAGAGTGGCAAATCCAATGCATCGGCATATAGGTCAATGGCATGGTGTCCTACTGTCTGATACATATAGCTGTCCAATTCATCAGTCTGCCCTGCCACAATTAAGAAACAACCATATCAGGTACATTGTTGCAACAATTACAGATAATCACAATACTACAAAGTACTGAGAAAATCTAAATGTTAATATTTTTCAGTTCACAAACAGATGTTTGGTGACAACACCACTATAAACATGGAAAGAAAAAAAAATAGATTTCTCCACCCAACAGACGTATGGAGAGGAAGACATCTGTCACAAACATGCTGCCTATTTGCAAATTGTGGTGCCTTTCCTTCGTCCTGCTTCATCCAAAAAATCTCCTATCATTTCAATTCTGCTTCCATTCACATGGTAATTTTAATAGGAAGACAGGTCAGAGGCACAAACTCAGATGTATTTCAACATACTCAGATCAAGAAAATTGTAATGCACTGCAATATTCAGAACAAGCAACTTGAACAAGGTTGTCAAAATGTACAAAAACCTTTACTGTTAAAATTGTTATCATGGTCATCACAAAAGGAGACTACCTCTGCTTAGGTGGAATAAAAGTAGACCACTACAATGTTTTGACACTGTTTAATAAGTAAAAAGCTTATTTCCTTAATCATGAGAGAAAAATGAACTAAATTTTCTTACAAGCAGTTTTTAGCCATCAGATAAGGAAAAAGCAGCTAAAAATGCAAGTATCATGAATTAGAATTACATCTCAAACTATACAATAAATAATTTATACATTTTTTTTCAGATAATATTTCTAAGAGATTTATAAAGTAATATATTATTATTGGTGAAATCTCCACTTTATTACAAGCTAAGAAAGTTCACTCTTTTAATGCTAATTTGTAACTCTGGTACTTCTCTGAACTTAGACAGAGACATCAAGCATTTCTGCTGTATACCTGTGTAGCACATCTTACAAAGAAGAAGGTCTGTAACTGACCAAGATAACTAATTCGTGATGTAAGAATTAGGTCAGTCACCTTTGATGCCACACAACAGATATGGTTCTGTACAAAACAGGCAAATCCAAACCCCTAATCACAACTAGCCAACCCACACCAGAAGAGTAGATTTAAGGGCAAATTCAGTGGTTTCAACATACATGAACATGATAAAGTCCTTATGTTATATTCTGCTTAGAATACACAGTTTCTTTATTAATTGAGACTCTCCAGGCAACAGTGGTACAAGATAAAATAAAAAGAATGGCATTGAATCCACTATTGCCTGAAGCACCTCAATTAACTTTCTATAAAATTTCCAACTACACACTTAAAGAGAGCATTTGATGATTTTAATGATAATATACTACATTTCTGATGAGGATAAATTAGTTTGAAGACAACATATTTCAACAAGATTAGAGATTATTATGTCCTAGCTACCCAGAAAATAAATTTTTCCTACACTCTCCTAGCATTTGCCAGTTCTGCCCGTGACTCATTTGCGATGGCAGCTCCCTTTTTCCTTCCCTTTCTGTGTACCCTCCTACTGTACAGTTACCAAATACCATACTTAATTGCTTAACATATGTTGAACAGTGAACCTAGTTAACATACTTTAGCATTCTCCCCTACCAACTGGAAACAACTCACTTGCTTTTCCAGTCTCACTTCAATTTGTGCTATAGTCCAATATACAAATACTTAGCTCATCCTCTCAGCTCTTACTGACTACCTGAGTTTCTCCCATCCTTTGTCATAGAAATAAACTGTAGCCCATGAGAAACTGATCAAAAAACCATTCTAGTCTAAACGGAAAAAAGCAGGAAAAATACATGTATCGAGGTCAATTTCAACCCACATCAGTTCCTCAATGCAGTCTCAATGCAGTTCACAGATGCTGGGTTAGAATAATGGAGAAAGACACACAAAGATAAAAATGAATGAGCAGCAGCACAATGGCGCATTTTTGGCAGCTGGAATGGTTTACAGCATTTAGTTGAGCACCAGTTTAGAACATTTCTAGAAGTACAGTGCTAGTTTTGGTTGATGACATCATCTATCAGCTTTTAGCATTTGTGCTACTGACCTCACACAACCCCTTTGTTTACCACCAGGATATCAATATTCTCATTTTCAAATTGTGTAAGCCTTTTTCTAACTGATCTTCTCTTCTTGCGGGCTTTTTTTCCCTTAAGGAAAAATACACTTAATACATCTCCATAGCATCTTCTTTTTTGTACCTCTTTCAAGTCTCTGTATTGGCCTTCAATATGCAAAACCAGACAAAACACATACGGGAACTTAATTCAGGCATGGTTGTGATTCCGTTGTTTCTATTTTTTAAAAATTTCCTGCAAGAAATGTGGCTTTCATACCTGTATTTTCAGCAGGCCTTAAATTGGCAAGAGCAACAATCTGATGCCCAGCAGCAACACACTGCATCATATTGTAACAACTGTCCTTCCCACCACTGTAAGGAGAAGAAAATAGTGGCAATTAAAAGCACAGATAAAAGTTTTAGCCTCTTATAACTTTTAACTAACTGCTCAAAAGTAAGTATTATCAGAGCTGTTTATAAAGTTTTGAAATATGAAGAGCTGTAGAATAGTAATAGTAGAAAAAGAATGATTTCACCATACATTTAATACATATGCATAGTGCCTAAATACAGTAACCATAAATCACATAAAGAGTTTTGTATCCTACTATTAATCTGAGAGGTTACATGAAGAAGAGCCACTGCCACTGGAATCTCCTCAAAGATTATCTTTTATTCCAGAGATGAATTACTATGTACTCATTACTAGTTAATTTGGATCAAAACCCCAAAATCTGCTCCAGTGAGTTGCCAGCATTAGTAATCCTTTTAAATTAGGTCTGTCACGTAGAGGTGATGCCTAGGGACACATTTTAGTGGTGGGCTTGGCAGTGTTAGGTTAACGGTTGGACTCAATACCTCAGAGGTCTTCTCCAACTTCATTGATCCTATATGTCAGGAATAACATTTCTCCTACATGGGATATGTTGCCCAAACCTTCAATATTTTGAACACATTTGCCATTCTCAAAAACTTTAATTATTACAGGCAGTAGTTTCAGTTGACACTGCATAGAACATATGAATTTTTTACTGCATTTCACTGCAAATAAAAAATTATTAATGACAGTAAAAAAATATAAAAGCAAACATGATCATACTCTTGTTTGAGGCCAAGAGATAATTCTCCAACGCAGAGGATACAATTAATTTTGACATTCATTCAAGATCTACAGGAACCTTTTCTGCTACCAGTGAGGAAAGAATTCTGTTCTCTTGATGTAACTGAAAAAGTATCTCCATGGGTTTTAATCAATAGAAAAAGAAATATTACGACCTACAGTAAAAGTGCTCTAGAATACACACTGCTTAAAAGATCCATGTTCAGACTTCTGGCCTTCAAACTACAACTGCAGGTGGAGATTCTATGCAGCTTCTTTAAATGCCAAGACACAAAATCCATGGCAGGAACTGCAACAGAGATCTATACAAGCTCAGTAAAACTGCATTTTGTTTTAGAATCACTGAGACTTGCACAGGAGAACATATAGTACAAGCAGTCCTTGCTACAATAGACTGTTGTGCTCCTTGTGGTCACACTATTACTATTTCTGCCTGAAAGGGAGTTGGAGCAAAGTGGGGCTTGGCCTCTTCAACCAGAGAAAAAGTGAAGAATAAGAGGAAATGGCCTCAAGCTGCACCAAGGGAGGTCCACGTTGGACATCAGGGAAAATTTCTCCATGGGAAGAGTTGTCAAGCATTTGAATGGGCTGCCCAGGGAGGTGGTGCAGCTATCATCCCTGGAGATGCTCAAGAAATGACTGGACATAGCACTTGGTGCTATGGCCTAATTGACAAGTGGTGATCGGCCAAATGTTGGACTTGATAATCTTGGAGGTCTTTTCCAAACTAAATGATTCTGTGATTGTGAAACAAAATTCTTCAGAATGTCCAGCTTTAAGCTCTCCCTTTTATCTAGCCCTCTGCCCAAAAGCTTGAAAGTGTCCTAGAGGAATGAAACTCTTCAGCTATTCCCCTAAATCTCTGCTTTTATCCACGCAGAAATTCTGTATGCTGTCTTGAACTTGTTGTGTAATTCAAACCTGAAGTAGAAATAGTGTAAAACATGGCATCCTTTTGTACTTGACAGATTTTCATAAAGCAGTTGCTTCTGTTTCAGTGCTAAAAAGTAAATATAAATATGATAGAATCCTACTTGGAGGGTCCATCTCTACTTTACATTCTTCTAATGCATACCAGCAACTTTCTTCTAACCTATATACAGACACAAAAAAAATTTAAATCATACATTCATTCCTTTTGGACACCGTTCTTGATACCTTGAAAATGTCAACAGTATTCACTTCATAATTTGAACTTCCAGGCTCAACAGAGTAATGAGACAAAGACTCTTTTTCTTCTGAGTGACTTTATGCTGAAAAATAAAAGTCTCCCACTGGTTCTGATTTCAGCTACAAACAGCACTTCAGAAAAATAATTGTATGACAATAGATAATTGCCTATGTCGTTTACAGCGTTTTAATATTTTAAAAAATTGAAATCAAAAATTAAAATGTCACCAGAATAAATATATTTATCCTTCCAATTAATGTATGTGTATATATATACACAAAAGAAATTTTAAGGAGCATATTGATATTCATATTGCTTACATTGGACCACCAGTTAGTAGGTGGAAATCTGGGCTTACTGAATCACATGGTACTGTCCTGTTATTTATTCTCTGCATTATTTACCATAGTCCTAAAAGCTACCAGTATCAAGAAACAAACTACATGGTGCCCACCCATAAGACCTTCCAAACTAAATGTGAAACACAACATGATTAAGATCAATGAAACCAGCCAGTCCATGCCCATGGGAGGAAGGTGGACTCAGAACAGTCCAGAGAAGGGAGATGAAGACAAGTACTGAGATATCCTGGGGACACCTCTCAATTCCCAGCACAGAAAAAAAGCCACAGGCCTTTCTGTAGAAAGCTCCAAAGTGAGGTCAGTCAGGGTTCTGCAAGTATGTTAACAGGCAGGCTTATAAACAAAATACCAGAAGAAAAAAAACCTTTGGGTAACTGTGAAGATATGAACCTATAAAAGACTTCTAAGCAAAATTCCTTTCTATAGACAAGTATAACCACTTACAGTTCAGAAAATTCTAGACGAATTTTAAAGAGTTGAAAAACATCATATTTCAGGTTGAAGACTGGCTTTAAAATGTCTATGATTTGGCACAAAACAAAATGCAGGGTTTACCCCATAAATACCACCTTAAAACAAGACTATCAACTTTTAGTGTGGTCAACATTCTACAAGGAAAAAAAAACAGGTTAAAGTAGTTTCATACATAATCCTGACCTTTGCAAAAGTAAGAAGCACTTTTCAAATACTTTTTTTCCCCTCTGATCTTTGGCTAGCTCTGTTACAAAGACTTCAGACACTTTGATGTCTCTTTAAAACTCTTCTTAAAACTATTACTTGAAACTAAATCCGTCCTTGTAAAATAGCCCATTAAAATAGCAATTGTGTTAGAAACCTGTTTACAGGATTTTATTCCATCCTGCCTTTTAACACATTCCTCTGCTTTGAGAATATCAAAGTAAATAATCCTGAAAGACAATGTCTTATCTATAAAATAAAATTAAAAAATTTGAAACTGATTTTCCTGACACCATATTTCAGCAAATCTAGAAAAAAAGACAAAATTTCCTGTATTTTCTCCTTGCATGAGGTTTGGAATTATTTGCAGTTGTTATGGCCAAATCTCACTTTCAACAAGGTTTGATATTTGACATTCCCTGAAGAATTTAATACATTAGATGTTTTGGCTTATGTAAATAGCTACTGCACCCAAAAATAAAAATACACAGCTCACATCTGCACAATTCTTTTCCACTCAGAGGCTTCCTAGCTTGTTCTCTTTTAATTAACTATTGTTTCTTCAAGAAGAACACATACGTGTCCTTATTAGAAAATGTTAATTTCTTAAAAAAAAATACAAGAATTGCAGAAACTAACAAAGAAACTTACAAAAAACATGGGGGGGGGGGGGAGATGCAACCCTTGACAGACACGGCTGTGTCCAACTCCAACAATTGAAAATAGCTAGCTTCATCACTTTAAAACTGGCAAAATTTAATCTCTCCTAAAAAAACACACTGCAAAAATCTATCGTTAAGAGTTTAGGAAATCTATCCTGAAAGAGCTTAATGTACTTGAAAGGCAGAAGCACCTGGATGTTGAAGTGCAAATGAGCAGAACCCCGTTTTTCAGAGCGGGACACGCGGCCCACGCTCCGCGCCCCCGGCGAGGGCGCTGCCGGCGGCCCGGGCGGCTCCGGCTCCCGCCTCGCTGCAGACGCAGAGCCCGGGACACCGCAGCGCAAGCGACCGGGGCAGATAACCGTACGTCTGCTTTGGGCTGGGGGCTGCGGCTGTGCTGGTCGGTTGTGGGGTGGCTTATGTGTTTGGGTTTTGCTTTCTTAGCTTTAAAAATAGACCAGTTATTCCTGAATTCTGCCGTAACACGGGAATTCTTCCCAGTCTCTCCCTACGCGCAGGCAGGGACCGGCCCGCGGCGGCACTCGCAGGCGGCCACTGCAGGGGCCACGGGCAGAGCCGGCTGGGAACGCGTCGGCAGGCCAGGGGAAGGGAGGCAGCAGGAAACGCGTGGGCGGGAAAGCCGGGCGGAAAGGGCCGGGCGGGTCTCCCGGGTGGCGCTGGGTGGAGCGCGACCCCCGGGCAGGCAGGGCTTCTCCCCGCGCCCTCTCTCCGCCTGCGAGACGCCCCTCGCTCGCTCACATAGGCGCTCCGTCAGCGCGTTACCTGATCAAAGCCACTACTCTCATGTTGCTCGCAGGCCGGGGGCGGTAACACTGACAGGGAGGTGGGCGACAGCCGGCAAGCGCAGCGGGGAAGGAGCCCGGTCGCACAGCCACCCTGGGCTGCGCACGCTGCCGGCTCCTCCGTTGCTACCGCTACCGCTTGGCCGCCTCCCCTACCGGGCCCTCCTCCCGGGGCAGGCCGGCAGACTGCCTGCATGGACCGAGGCTCGGCGAGCGGCCGGCACCCGTGCCCGGGGAGGTGCGCTGCCTCCGCCGCGGGGCTGCGCGCCGGCCGGGGCGGCGCGGCCCGGGCTCGGCCCGGGGGCGGGCGGGAGGAGGGAGCGGCCGCGGAGGCAGAGCGCCGGGCGCCTATGGAGGGCAGGGCGGCCGCGCTGGCAGGCCCGGGCCGCCCGGTTGAGGCTATCGCCCTCCTGCCGCTTCCCCGTGCCTGTCTGTTGCCTTCTGTCCTTCAGCGAAGAACCGCGGAGCTGCTCCAAGTGACTGCTGCCTAGGGAGCAGGGCCAGCCGAGGGAGGCCACCCCCTCCCCTTGAGGTGCCCGGCGGGGGAATCTGTAGGGCAATGTCGCCAGTCCCCCGCGGCCCGGGGCAGGGAGCCAGCAGGGCCCGCTGGCAGGGCAGGAGCTGCTGCGGGGCTTTCCAAGTCGCAGCGGACCTGTGGTTGCGGCAGCGGGGAGGTTGGAACAGCAGAGCTGACCAGGCTGCTTGACTGCTCTCTGCTCGCAAGCGAGCACAAAATGTCCCTCTGCGTCCTCGGCTTCAGCTGCTGCAGACCGAAAATCGTATCTCCTCATCTCATCCCTGTTCTGGGCCAATTTTCTGACCAATCCTGCCATGGCACACATGATAGACGCCCCTGTAGGTTTGAAAGCTAAGTCACAAGCTTACCCAGGTGCCCAGTCTTTTTGACACCTGACACACCATTTATTTCCCCCACGTCACCGAAGAAACATGTGGGTTAGTTCTCTCGAAGAAACCTTATTGCTAGACAAACTTTAGAAGTCCTGTATCAGCAGATAAGGGCATTGCTGTTGGTATTGTGGCAGGGTTTCAAGCAGCAGTCCAAGGGCCCGCCACTCTCCAGACTTTGGTTCCCAGGGCCCGTGAGACTAAAATGGGGCAAGAAGCCCCTGGTGTGTGCTTGGTTTCCAGCGTGGCTGGAGCCTGGTGTGCAGGGTCAGCGGGACCAGCAGAGTGCCGCAGGGTGGGCCTCGGGGCTCCCTGCAGTGCCGGCTCATGGTTCCTGCGGGGCAAATGTCACACAAGGCTTTGTCCCTCCAGGCTGGGATAAATGCTTTATGCACTGGGAGGGCTAACTTAGCAGTCCCCTGTAACATGATATTATGCAATGCTATATAACAATCTGTACCACTCAGGCTTTGCATTAGTTCCTTGCACATAGGCTGCTGAGTATGAAGTTCCCAGGAAGAGATAAGATGGAAAAAATCATTCTAAAAAAACCACTTTGTTATAGTGATAAATGTTCCAAAATAAATGCATAGTGAAACAAGTGTATATATATATATACATATATATATATATTTTTATGTACAGCTCATGAAACAGCTTGAAAAGCCACTTCCTTCTTTTTTAGATGATTTTAGTCAGCACACAATTTATACAGTAAATCACTGTAAAATAGGAGTGAATAACTATGGGCAGATATGAAGGTGATGATGCCTTCCTAAATACACTTGAAAAGTTAAGAAGATGCCTTCCTAAATACACTTTTGAAAAGTTAAGAAATGACAATTGATATAAAACTTATTTGCTAAATAGTTGTGAAGAGATTGTAAACATAAAATAGAATTTTCTGCGTTAGAATAGTTGCAAAAAACATACATTTTAAAAATATAAATCTTCAGTTCATGCTTTGGCCACCACAGGCTGGCATTATGAAACTGAATATTTGACTTGCCTTGGAATTGCTTACAGGGCGTTTGAGTTTCCTACTAATTGATGATGACATCATATGTAAATCTTTGAAAGCCTTCTCTGCTCTTCAGAACATCCTAGGTGATCTAAAGATGTGAAATTGTCTTAGAAGTGAAATTCTGATGAAACCACAGGAATTTTTTTAGGGCTCGGGACTTCTGTTTTTTAGCTCACGAAGGTAATGGAGACCTGTTCTGAACTAGAAGAGAGATTTTTAGCAGAGATTAATAAAATGAAAGAAACAATACTGCATGAACTAGTACGTGAACTAGTAGAAAATAACAGACCTCTGAGGAACTGTAAAACAGGCAGAACAAAGTTATTTGATTTATTACCCAGAAAATAAAAAAAGAGGAAGGTAATTTTGTGATACATCATCTCTATATTTTGTGGGTTTGAATGATGCATATTTACTTATTTATTATCACAAAAAAGAATAATTTGGCTAGTAGTTGTGAACTCTTAGAGTATGCTTATTTGCAGTACTTAATGATACATGGAAAGTAAAAATCATGTACATAAATTATTCTACTGCTTTGTAAACTGGAGAGGCCATATAATCTGTAGCTGTAATCAGACAGCTTTAGAACAAATGCACAAAGACTTGTAAAGATCTTTTCTAGGCATTGTTAGAAGATCTGCAAAGAGTAATTCTGAAGTCTTGCATTTTCAAAAAGGTCTGTTATTATTAATCTATTGTTGATACAATATAGCTGGGCTTTAGGGGAATGGTTCTATTGCATTCAGTTTTACAGCTTCTAAAAAAACAAATTTCCACTTACAAGTCAGACTTGTTTAAAGCAGAAGTTAAATACAATACTGTAGGACCGGACCAGGTCTGCTTCATTTACTTTTGCAACTGGAATTTTCGTGCTACTTGGTGAAGACATCAATAGTTATTTGCACAAATAAAAAAGTGGCATTTAGGTCCCAGAATTCGAGAAATATATCAAAATTGAATTAATAAAGTGGGGTTTGAAAACAAATTTGCATTTTACCCAAAAGGATGCTGTTTTCAAATTATGTTGAGTATATTCTATGAGAAAATCTATTTGCTTTCATTCACTTATGGAATAGTTCTTGTGTAGTGTCACTGCTCTTAAAAAGTTCTGCCATATGACAGTGGACAAAAGGAAATGCACCATCTCTCAAACTGCTTGCCCCGAGACATTCTGCTGTATTGCCACAGCAGCTCAAACAATGAAATCCACCAAAGCTGCCTTTTATCTTGGGGTAGTACTGGCTAGTTTATGCAGAAGGCCTGCAATGGCTCAGTGTTTCTTTTTCACCCTTTTCTGCCTAGAAAGTTGAAAATAATGATAATGAATTAGTATAACTGGAGGAACCTGTCAGAGGATTGAAAAAAGCAATGCAGTATCCCTAATGATCTGGAATAGTTAATTAAGTTCTCTTATAAATGAGTTCCAAAAATAACTTACTTTCAGTAAGTTATTCTGAGAAACAGTCATTTTAGCATACCTGAGCTGCAGTGCCTCTTAGCAAAGGGCCAATTATCTGGTGATTGGCAGTTAAAGGTGAACTAATGAAGTTCTTAATTAAAAGATTTCCTATTATAATCACCAGTAAGTAACAGAATACTGCATACATAAAGCAGATATAACGTTAGAAGAATATTTCCATTTTGAAACAAAGGTTTTGAAAATGGTCTCCGCCTTTTCTTGCCAGGTCCAGAATGGGAATGTTGGAGTTTTCGGGTGTAGCTGGCAGTGTGCCACTATTGGCCTATATTAGGGTGTCCTGCTCCGACTCTCCTACAGTCAGAGGTGTTTTCCTCATTTAACAGGTGGCAGAATTTTTTGCTGCTCTTAATACCCTAAGTTCTCCATTTAGTATAGAAAAATGGTTTGAGATTTTACAGGAGAATATTTCAGTTGGACTTTTAACTAAGAAACTGGCTGCAGAGTTCCTTTAGCTGCCTGTCATCAACAGCTTCCCTGAATTTTCACTTACTTCATAGTAAGCAGCATATTTTCAATTTCCCTGTGAGATTAACTAGAATTATATTTTGCAAAAAAAATTCCAGTTTGTCAACATGAGATGCATTGACATACTACTAAAATCTAAAAAAAAGAAATTTCTCAGGCGGCATCTCTCCCCATTGAGATGTACAAGGACTGCAGGTCCTACTGTCTACATTTCTACAGCACGACAGATGTAGAGTATTGCTCTGAATGCCACATAACCATACTAGCAGTTCATGATGCCCTAGATAAAACAACCTGTTAAGATTTGCTTGGGCACCTTGTCACACTGATTGCTTCTTTTTAGACCAAAATAGGCATACATTGACTTGAAGTTGATCTCCATTCTCACAGACATGACTGTAGTGATCAGCAGTGTATGTGAAGAATGACTTATTTGGCCTATGGTCTCCTTGCTCTTAAGTGCTCCCTATAAACACTACTTAAATATATATACAGCTGTCATTCTTAGTTCTGGTCAGGCAAGGCTTGTCATTTTCATAGGTGATTTGAATTCTTTCTACAGAACTATAAAATTCAGCAACTTTATTTTGTCCTTTGTATAGAACTTTTTAGAACTCTTGGACTGGTATTCATTGACCACTGTGACAAACAGAATTTAGGCCACAGTAGCATTATATAGGTTCTTGAATAATAGGCAATTGTCCTTATATGATGTCAGTTTTTCTAAGCTTTTGATGAACTGCACTAACCAATCAAGCATTCTTCAGAGAGTCAAAGATGTAACGCTAACCTTCTAGCATTATATCTCTGTCAAAATGACCAGTGTTTCCATCACGCACTAGTGCAAGCTAAATTAATATTCAGTGGCAAATAAACAGTTTTCTCACTTGATTAGATGAGTTTTCAGTGTTCAAAGTCTTTATTCTCTCTATTAGTAAAAGCACTAATATTAATTACCACCAAGAGAAGCTGTTGAGTGTGACTGGCAAAATCATTAATTTACCATTTTCTGTTAGGCATAATCCGTGGTATTTAAATGTATTTTTCTCCATGTGAAGTCTTTAAGTACTTTCAAGACAAAAAACAATGTCTGACCACCTCAAGGTCACCAGGAAGCCTGTAGTAATAAAGGAGTTTCTCTTCTACGTATATTTGTTTTGATTGCTATTAAAAATTAAGTGGAGATGTTATATTTACAGGTTTAAAGCACTTTTATATTCTCCCTACTTTTTCTCCCTTACTAAAAAGATTTGGGTTTTAGAAATGAAGATTTCAATTTTTTGTGGAAATTCTAAATGTAAGACAAATTTGTGAGCTGATCTAATGATACATTGAAAAAAGGTAAATCAGAGATGAGTTAATTGCAAAGAAGTACATGTACAAGATTTAAAACCAAGTCCCTGTTATCTAACATGAGATGTTTCCCGTGAAGCTGTAATAACTGCCAATGAAGACTGAAGACAGGACTTTTGGAGTGTCTCTGCATGTTAGAGACTATTAACCATTCTAGAGAGGAAGAAAGAGACTAGGCTCAATATTCCTTAAAATGTGTTCATCATCCAAAAATTTGAATCTAAAACGATAGGCTATAATTTATTGAGTTAGCCTTCTATTGGCTGCAAAACACCCAGGAAAAAAATGTGGTCATAGATAATAATCCATGAGAACAGAGAGAAATTAGCTATCTATTTAATGAGGTTAAGCTACAGCATCTTCTCCATCATCATAAGCTAAACCACTGAGGTCTTGTAGGCAGAAATGGCTGAGATATTTTTACAGAGACACAGGAATTTAGAGAAGCAGCTTTTAATTAAAAGTCAGAAAATTGAACTGTTGCAATGAAAATCTAAGAAAGAACTATCATCTCTTGTTGTAGTGGTATATAATTTGAGATCATTCCTCACTTACTAAAAGGTTTTGCAGTTCATCATTGATTAAAACATTTGAGTGGTTGAAGCTGGTGAAGTTTCAGGGGAATAAGCAAACAGCAAGTTTTTTGGCCCATTTGTTTCATTGCAAAAATCTTCCTGTACCATAAAATATTTATAACAGTGTTGTAAGTAATAAAAAGGACTATTTTCTTTTCATTCCACTCTTCCTATTTGTTCAATTTTGTCAGTAAAAATACCATTAATAACTTTAACAATCAAAGCAGATTTTAATGTGTCGCATTTAATACTCTCATTCTCACAGTTAAATTTTTCAAGAGAGAATTAATCTAGTAAGTATGGAGCTGTTTTGACCTAATTAGCAAAGTAGGGAGCTTAATTTTGAGTGATACAGAGAAAGCATTTCATTGCTGAAAGGAAGCAGCAAATCAGTTTTACTTTTCAATGTCCTATTGAACTGTATGACATCATGTGTAGTATAAACCACTTGACATAATCTGCCTCTGATTTTGAGTCCTGAAGGAAGGGTGGCTGTGACAGTGCCCTTTGAAATAACATTGAAGCTTCAGCTCCCATGTCAACATCATGCTCTAATCAGTGCAGTCTTTTTTGTCACAGGGTCTTCCACCTTCTAATTGACCCTGACATATGCTATTCACTCTACCCCTTGGCTTCGGACATACAATTCCTGTCATGGTCAATTATTAGGTGATAGAGCCTGCAACCACAGGGACCATTGCTTAAAATCATCCTACACACTAAGCCCTGAAGTGACCAAATTCACATCTAACTGGAGGGGAAGAAGGGATCTAGTCTTTGATAAAACTAATATTCTTTCCACTTCTATATAGAAAAATGTCAATTTTCATCATCCTATAAGTTACTGAGACAAATGGTGACAGTGCTATTTCTGAAATAGGTTAAGGAAAAGTACAAAAACCTTTACCAAACTCAAAACACTCTGAAATGAGGAAATTGTCTGTATGAGCATACAGTATGCATAAAAATTAGATTACACTACATTTGAAAGGCAGATGAGAGTTTAAGAGTGACAAGTGGGCAAGTGCTAAAAATAAGGGCATGTTACTTCCTTTCCAACATTGCTTTGTCTGTATGCTTTCTTTGATGTTGTTTAAGCTTTGAAGTAAAGAAATACTTTTCAAGAGTCTGAAAGGTACTTCTGATTACTATATTGATAAGAACTGGTTTTGAACAAAAAGATCTCTTGTGGTTTTCCCATTGGTTCTGTAATGCCTGAGAAATTGCACAATGACAAAAAGCAGGACACCTGCTCTCTGGTCTTCATGCAAGCATTATGATTTTCAAAACAGTTTTGCAGTCATTGTTTTTCTGCAGTAATCTTAAAAAAATCATTACAACTTCAGGAATATGGGCTGAGAAGAGCAAAAGTTTACCATCCATCTGCAAAGACTGAAAGGCAGTTTTGTGAACTACTGGTTCACTTCACAGATTCTCTGTCCATAGTCAACTATGCCACTATAACCCAGAGGACTCTCCCTGGTTTTTGCTGTGTGAACAATAATTTCAATTTACAAGGCACCATTGCCTGTTTATTTGAGTTTGGGTTTTTTGTTTTGTGGGCTTGTGGGTTTTTAAAAAAAAAAATTGAAGGGAATTTTAGTAATCTATAGTCTTTTTAAGTCACAAATTTTTTGTCTGTGGGAATCTTACACTGGTTTGTTTTGCTACTGACATTTTACTTAATTCTCTTGTATATAGAACACAGCTCAGAAATAATCTGTAAAAGACCCTTGCATATTTGCTGAGTTTTACAGGTAATACAAGATATCATATTCTGAAAGATGTGATTTTGTGATATCTTTATTTGCATCTCTCAGCCTGAATAGACAAAGCTCTAATTAACATTCATACAATTATCTAAGTCTTTAAAATCCCATCTGTCTTAATGATGTATACATAGCATAGCAAGCCCAATAAATACCAGGCACATACAATGCAAATGCTTTTAATTTAAATTATAACACTGCTTACTGAAGCTCTTGTACGTATTCTGTTGTTCAATTGTACGGGTATCATAAGACTTGGAAACCTTCCTCCTGAAGTACACAGTCCTGCATATATCTGAGAGCTGTTAGTTCAGCAACTGCTGTTACTGTGTGCAATATCCAAACAAGTAAACTTTGGAAATTACTGGTTCAGCTACAAATGAGTTACCTGGTGTGTAACCTGACTCAGGAGTTAGCAAGACAAAAACTAACCTTGACTGAACATACGAATAGATGCTAATACTAAATTCCCACAACTTCAAAATTTAAAAAAATAAAAGCACTGTTCCTAACATGCATTCTTTTATCTACCCTGCATGTATCATGTGACATTCTAAACATTATTTCATAGAGGAGTTAATTCAGCTTTCAGCAGTGTGCATTCTGTGAAGCAAGGAGAATAACTCCTGGCTGCTTTATGGTTTAAAGCATGATTGAATATACTAACAGGGCTCCATGAAGTACTTATTTCAATACATATAATGTATTTTCAAAATATTTCATCTCTATACAGGTCTCATCCTCTCACAAAGTGGAGCATCTCTATTGCACTTAAGAAGATGAGGCAATAGAGCCCAAAAATACTGAGACAGCACCAGTGATCTGAATCTTGAAATTTTATTCCCTGGTCAATAACTTGTTGATCATTACTCAATCATTCCTGCTACTTCAGTTGCTCTTTGTTTCAGTTTCTCTCTATATAAAGTGACATAGCTAAACCTTGCAGAGTATTTTGAGAATTATGGGAGTTTACAGATGAGTAAGATACAACATCATTGTAGTAATATTTTTAAAAGAGTCTTTTCATAAACCTTTTAACTCTGTTGCTCTAAAAATCATTCTTATCATTTAGATAATGGCAATTAAGGGAAATACTCTGTGTCCTGAATGAGATAATTTATAGTTATATAAATTTATAAGATTAGTTTATTTTCAATGTTTATATACAAGTTCTTCTGGGAAAGCAGACAGGGACATCAGCAGCAGTATGTAAATCTCACCACGGCCACTGATTTCTTATGCTTTATCAAATAACATATTTGCAAAACTACCAGATGGGGAGAGAAACTGCAGTGAGAAAATAATGGTGAGGTTTGTAGTACAGGAAAAAAAGATTCAGACATTAGATACATTATTTTAACAGCACGAGGAACTTTAAACATTTAACAAACTTCTTAAATAGAAGCTTTTCATTGATCTCTCTTCTGCAAGGATAGCAAAAGGAAAAGGTGAAAGAAAACCATACAGCTAAAACTGACACAAATCCTAACCAAACACAATTAATAAGGAGTATAAAAATGGTAAATATTTGAATGATAAATCTTGTGGCAGTCTAGGAGGCAGAAGGTTACTATGGGCTTTGCATTAAAGATTTCTAATAGGATATATCTAGTCTCTCCTCCTTCCATTATGGATAAAATTGGTAAAAAACAGCTTTGAAAAATTTGATTCTCCCAGGCTCTTATGCATACTACAGCATTAAAAGCAAACATTTAAAGATAGAAAACTTGTGAAACCTTAGTGCATTTTTTAACCCATTTCCAGGCAGCATTAGATCAACAGCAGAAATAATTGCTGTCAGTTTGTACTTTTTGACCAATAATTCTCTGTATTTTCTGCAAGAAACTTGAGTGATGCAAATGACCTTATTTTTACAGCATGCTTTTATTAAATAGTTTATTATTTTGGCAGACTAATAAAGATTTTGGTATTTGCTTTTATTTGCAATAATATTACCACGACATAAAAAAGGATTTTATGTTCTTTTTGAGGAACAAGGAGGATAAAAGTGTTGATGGATAGTGCAACTAAGGCATCAGCAATGAGCTGGAAATGAGACACATAAATATGAAAGCAGAGCTAAGAAAATAGAACTGCACCCTTGGCCTTTCTTAAAAGAACATGCACATGCCATGGTTCATTCATACAGTTACAGAAACTCCTTTTGTTTTTAGTGAGTCAGTGAAAATATGCAAAGACTAAAATATTACAAAGATTCTCAGCTGTTTGGCATATTTCTGTAGTTAATGTAGTTGTGAAATGTTTCAAAACATTTAGAGAAATGACTGTTGAAGATGATTTTTTAGAAGTCATGTATTTTCTTTGAAGTATAAATTTGTCCTTTTTTTCAAGTTATGTCTTAGACAAAGGTGGTGAAGCAATATCAGTGTTCAGTTTTCCCTTTTTTGCCCTTCAAACAGACCTAATTCTTTAAAGATCAAATAGCTGAGACCTCATAGCCAGATGAGACAATCACACCAAGGTTTTAAAAACAAAATTATCAGTCCTGTAATAAAAATAAAAGAAGCCTAGATAGCATGTAATAGAATTAATCTTATTTTATATTGGATGGGGAGTTTGGTTTCAGATTGAGAAGATTGTGGCTATAATATTCATTTTGCAATAATCTGAGATCCTTGAGAATGGGTGGTGTTAGATGCAAGGGGGGGGTATTCAGCAGTAAGAAATACATTGATCAAACACATAATTGGATGTGCCATGGAAATAATGAGGGATTGAGGGTGCTTAAGATTTGAATTTTGCTTATAGCCACTCCTCAAAAAGACAGTCAAAGTAGAAAAATATGAACAGAACAAATACCACATGAAAAAATCTAAACAGGCAAACAAAACTTTCCCTAACTGGAAATTTGTTTGTTCCATTTGTCTTTTCTAAAAGGCAGCCAGTAAATAGGAATCACGAAGTATGAGTTTCTTAGAAGAATAAATCTAGCAATTAATTATATGTCAAGGCTTAAGAATCAAAAACACTGCTTATGCCCATTGCCAGTCATTCACTCCCTGTCAGTAGTAGTTCACATCTTTCCTGGGATGGCATCCAACCACAGTGGCATCTAAAATATAGCAGGCTATATTGTTACAGTTGGAGGTGAAATTGAAAGTTGCACCAAACAGAAGTGACAAATTCACATTGCTCAGTGTTGCCTAGCAATAAGAGATGAGTTTATTATGATCACTTGACTCTATATCCATCGGAAGGAGGCTTTGTATTCGCACCAAAATGCCACTAGTCTTACAGGCAAAAGGGGCAAAAATAGGGTGGGCAGAAGGAGGGAACAGTCACAGTAGTTGTGAGTATGTTCCGTATTTCAAGATTTCTCTCTGTCTCAGGGGAACGAGTCAGGAAGGAGAAGGCAGAGCCTGCCTCCAGCTGAACTCTTTGAGATTGGCCAGGTAGCTTGTTACAGACCTTAATCATGCTTTTGAGTGCCCTTAGTAGTGCTGTTTCATTAGTAATGGCTTGGAGTTCAGGCCCTGCAAATGAGCTCCTTACTGAATGTTCCCAAGAACTGCTCGGTAGTTGTTTTCATTGTGCAGAGCTTTCCATTTGCTTCTGCTCTAATTTCATTTTTTTCTTTCTTTTTTCCTTTTTTTTTTAAGGGTAAAGGACAAGTCATCAGGGAGCTTTTCCCTCCTCAGACACCTTGTTCTTTTCTTTTTTGACCACTGTTTATGTGGGAAAACATTTATTTCTATCTTGGGCATTGGACCTTGTCTCTCAGGGTATTAATTACCTAACTATTCACATAAATGCGTTTTTTTTTAAAGAACATTTAGGTATCCTTGAAGACCTTACTGGACACCTACACACGTATTTAGGCACATAATCAATTTAAAAAATCAATGCAATTGTTTCTATTAAACTGGCACCCCCCCTCCAATAACTGATCTGTTTCTGTGTTTTTATGCCATCTGCATTTTTGACAACTGAATATTTTTGACAGCATGGTCCATTGTGCCCAAGTTCACATCATTTTTTTTTTCTCTCTTTTTTTTAAAACATCATATGACTACATATGTAATAAGAAAATGGGTTATATCACACATTTTGCTTTACAGATTTGGGTTCACAGTAGATTTTTTGAACTGACAAAAATTGTACGAGAAGT
Organism: Melospiza melodia melodia; assembly: GCF_035770615.1. Classification (NCBI taxonomy): domain Eukaryota; kingdom Metazoa; phylum Chordata; class Aves; order Passeriformes; family Passerellidae; genus Melospiza; species Melospiza melodia. Next base: position 29,890,742 of record NC_086199.1, read on the forward strand.
ATTTCTATTATAAGAATGCATTTATTTTATAGACATGATAGTTTAATGAAATGCTATGTAAATACATTGAAATTATAAAACAGTTGTGATTTTAAGAAGCTTTAGAAACAAAAATATAAAGATGCAATTTAGAGATCATATAGTTTACGTAAAATAGAATAAAATATAGATAAAAATACCCTCTCGTGTGAAATGTTTAATTAAAAATGCTAGTGCAGAATTACATCCTTAGTTTATGTGTTCATCTAGCCAAATTAACTGAATCTATGAAAATTTTAGAGCATAATTTTTTATATTTTGTGTACAAAAATGCAGCTGTTGTCTCAAATTGTCACTTAGGCAGTATGCTTCGAAGGTAAAAAACTGAGGTACTTGCATTTTGTAAATGTTTTTGTAAAAACCTTTCGTAACTTTGGTCCTTTCTTTATTTCAGATTCAACGTGTTACAAACAAACATATTCCACCTGTTACAACAATCTGGCATATTACTTCCTTGATACGTGATGATACAATACCTCTCAGGTTTGCTGAGTAGCAAAGAGAAATGTAAGCAAATGAAAAGGTTTTCCACTTTCACAGTTTTTTTCTGCTTGGGGTTCTGTTTGTCTGAGAACCGTATGAATAGAAGCCATATTTTATAGTATTTCTTTAACCTCTGCCATCTGGTGTAGGTTAGTTTTTCCACTGCCAACATATCCTAGAGGCCCCAGTACCAAAATGTTTAATTTCTAAGTAAACATTTGGACTTTATAAATCCAGTTTAAAAAAATAGAGCGTTATTTTTTTAAACTTTATACTACATTTCCCACTACCAATGACATTAATAAACACACAGACAGGTATATGGGTTTAAAGGCTTCTGGCCCCGACTTTTCTGTAGCTGACCTCCAGAGATGTTAGGTCACCTGACATCTTTAATCACCAAGTTATGCTCAGTTATCAGGAAAGGACTTGAATATTCCCTACTGACCTAAAGCCTGAAGTTGTGTCAAGGGATTTGCACCACCACAGCCAAAACTTTCCAAATCACGTATGGTTTCAGGCAAATGATACTCACCCATGCCAAAGCCAGAGCTTTAACTTGTTAATTTTCTTTTAATTTAATGCAAAGTTATTTCACTGCAACAAGAGAGGATTGTTGCTACAAAAGAATTTAGGCAAGTAACTCACCACTTAAGAAAACCAAAGAATGTAATAACCATATCTCTAGCAACTTCCTTATGTCTGAGGAAGGAAAAAACCACAAAAATCATGTGCCAGAATTCAACTACCAAGAGGATTAAAAATAAAGAACAGTAAATTAATTAACAAGTGGCTCTTTTTTGAGCACTGAGCTCTGAGCTGCTGTGCAACAGTTATGCCCATTTAAATGAATTTAGAATTTGATTAGTTTAATCAGTGTGATTTGGTAATGAAGATTCATGGTATTTGCTGAATTTAAATGATACTTGTCCTGAGGATAATTCTTCTTGCTGGACAGTATGGATGAAGAGATGAGGTATCACCTTTCAGCCGATCTGGGGTGTAAAATTCTGTGTTACTTTCTAAGACCACTAATTGCATTTATTTTATTATGCTGAGTTATAAACAGCAGCATCTGGGGAGTGAACATCCTCTCTCTGCCACAGCAATAGTAAATTCTTCTGCCTGGATGGACACCTGGTTAAATTGCCTCGGTATGAATCATCAGAACAGATAAATCAGTGCCCACACTGTGATCTTTTTAGTCATCAGCGAAACTTGTTCAGTTTAATTTAGTAATTTTCTAATTCCAGCTCACTTTGAGACCATTTATATTTTTTCATTGTGGTTCTTGAACCTACCTGAATTGGAGTGGAAGCCTAGACGTGCCATGAAAGATTTACCCCAGTATTTCTTTGTAACCATTGATTGGCCCAGCAAACCAGCACTCACATTTGTGTTGTGCCTGGAATCACGTTTGTGTGGTGCCTTCAGCACCTCTTACCAATCAGCTCATTCTTTTCGCTTCTGATTCTCAATGAACTCTACCCTGGATGTTCTGTGCTTGGCTGGGCATTTTAAGAGTGGATTTAGCCTTAGCAAACGAAACCATCTTTTTATCTTCCCTCTTCTGCCACAGTCTTTCCTGTACATTTTTGGTCAACATAAGACTTTTTCAAAGGACTGAAGATCACAATATTCATGCAGGTTTTTTGAACATAAACACCTGTGTGAGAAGGTAAAGAATCAAAGTCAGAGCTTCAGCAAAAAAAGACTAGAGTTGGTCATTACATGTTTGACCATTCAGTAAGCATGCAGCACAGCCTGGCACAACACTGTTGCTGTTTTTCGTATCAGAAGTATCACAGAATCACAGAATCACAGAAATTCTAGGTTGGAAGAGACCTTTAAGATCATCGAGTCCAACCCATGTTCTAACACCTCAACTAGATCATGGCACCAAGTGCCACATCCAGTCTTTTTTTAAACTCTTCAAGGGATGGTGACTCCACCACCTCCCTGGGTAGATGATTCCAGTATTTGACCACTCTTTCTGTAAAATACTTCCTCCTTAATTCTAGCCTGTATCTCCCTTGGCGCAGCTTGAGACTGTGTCCTCTTGTTCTGTCTGTTGTTGCCCGGAGAAAGAGACCAACCCCCAACTCACCACAGCCACCCTTCAGGAAGTTGAAGAGAGTGATGAGGTCGCCCCTGAGTCTCCTTTTCTCTAGGCTAAACAACCCCAGCTCCCTCAGTCGTTCCTCATATGGCTTGTGTTCCAAGCCCCTCACCAGCCTCGTTGCTCTCCTTTGGACACGCTCAAGCATCTCAACGTCCCTCCTAAAGTGAGGGGCCCAGAACTGGATGCAATACTCCAAGTGAGGCCTCACCAGTGCCGAGTACAGGGGAAGAATGACCTCTCTGCTCCTGCTGGCCACTCCATTTCTGATACTGGCCAGGATGCCATTGGCCCTCTTGGCTACCTGGGCACACTGCTGGCTCATATTCAATCGACTGTCAACCAGCACCCCCAGGTCCCTTTCCACCTGGGCACTATCCAGCCACACCGTTCCTAGCTTATATCGGTGCAGGGGGTTATTGTGGCCAAAGTGCAGGACTCGGCACTTGGACTTATTTAACTTCATCCCATTAGATTCTGCCCATCCATCCAACAGTTCCAAGTCCCTCTGCAAAGCCCTACGTCCCTCTAACAGATCAACACACGTTCCCAGCTTAGTGTCATCTGCAAATTTGCTGAATATATATAGGAAGAATCTGGGAGTAATTTTTGTTAAATTATGTGTTTTGTCACTTCTGTCTTAAACTGGGTGTAAAATTGATCCTAACTCACAATCTCTCCCAGAACAGATTGGAGGGGAGGATCCTCAGACTAAATTCCAGCGCTGGGAACTGATACCCAAGTCCTAAGGGATGGGTTCTGGGCTCTGACTTTTTTTCTGTATTTCCTATTTAATAGCGACCTTCTCTTTTTTCCACTAACATATATCCAAATCAGATTTGTCTGCAGCCAGTCTGCCTGCCAAGGGTAGGCTTAGGGTTTCACTTGGCAGCCTCTTACCATGTTGGGTACTTTGTGATGCCATTGTGAGGCTTCAAGTGGTTTTGATGTGATTGCACTGTAATCAGTCCAATAAGGAAGAAACTCTTATATTTAAATTCTCTATAGAAGTGAATGTACCTACAGATTCAAAGTGGTGGTGAAGTGTGTGGATTTTTATCAGGTGTAAATTAGTTTCGTAATTTAGATTGTTATGTTTACTGAGTATCCAAATTCTGCCCCAATAATTAATGGGTTTTTTAAAATGTGATATGCATATAGTGTGTATATATTCCCTATTTTTATTAGGTAAAATGCATGGAGAAAAAGAAGAGATACTCTTAATATTATGTATAACATATATTCATCCAGGAACAATGAATAATAAACAGTCTCTGGAACTTGGCAGAAGTTTAATTCAAGGGCCATCATGGACTGCATAGTTTTGGTTTTGAGTAATAAGTAGTCAAATAACATTCAGAAATTGAAAGTGTATTTTTCTATAATACACATTTTCAAGCAGGTTTCTTGGCATGCATTTTGTTTGTACTGTGCTTGAAGTTGTTTATGGCATTAGTGGTTAGTGTGTTTGTGCATGTTTGCATTCTGTCTGTTTATGAAGTATTTCACTGGTACCCTTACACAGCATGTGGTCGGTCGAAGATTATTTTTGATAGTGTGTGTAGTCATGCATTTTGGTGAAAGACTTTAAAGTAAAGTGAGTTAAACCCTGGTTATCTGCAGTTACATAAAGACAGACTTACAGGGTGTACATCTTCACGTAAGTTAGATACAAATAGTAATGCACCATTTTAAAGATGAAAGAGTGAGCTGGTGCCAATTTGTCCAACAATCATGACAATTTGAGTTGCATAAAGATAGGCCAATTCTATTAATAACTGGAACATTTGTATATTTTTATTATCATAGATGTCAAAAATAATTAACAGATGACTCATTATATTATAATAATAACATGTGTGTAACTAATTTTTGAAATGAACTACGGAAGCACAAGCAAACCTCTAACAGGAATAATTTAAATCCCTTCAGTCTTTAATTGACAGCTAAGTATAGGCAATTCTTTCAGGACCCAGACACAGGGCTGTGAAATTAATCTGTGAAGTACACTGGGCTTAGAGTGTTAGTTGGTACTTTTCACGGTGTTTTGAAAGTATGGGTTGTTCAGCATGTATCTAATGACATTACAGGAATATTACTTGCAGAAAATGTAGATGCTGAGCAGCTCTAGACACTTACAGACATCAGTTCTGTCAGGATTTTGTGAACGTTACAGAATAAAATATTATTGCTTTATTTAGATGCCTAACTTCAATTTTAAGAGCACTATTCTTCCCATGAATCTTGCAACTTAAGGGAAATAGAGCTGACCAATAATTAATTCTTACAAAAGTTCCACATGTAGGTACTATTTCATTACTATTGTTAATAAAGTTCTTCAAGTTAGGAAACTCCATTATATCAGCTCCAATTTTCTTTCTTTTGGGCCAATTAAAATTTTTTCATTGTTCTTCTTAAACCTTCTTTCATTGGAGTGGAGAATTTTTTCATACAGGTCTCTTTTTTTTTCCCACTCGAATAATATTAGACAATTTTCTAACACTTCTTTTACATTTCTCAAGTGTGCATTTATGAGAGTTTAAAAAAGATTTTATTAAGTTTTTCTGTCTTCGAATAAGAGAATAAAATTAATGCATTCATTGAATATCATTTATGTTGTGCACAGTTTTGTATCTACTTTCTGTACATAAAATGTTATACAGTTGTATCATTTATAACACCATGCTGTGCTGCACAATTAGTTTCTTTTTATGTATAGTACTGTAACATGCAGTGAGACGTTTGTTTAAGAATAATTGTTTACAGGACTGTAAGAGAATTCAAAAGTCAGTAGGTAAAGGTGGAATTCACACTCTCTTAGTATTCTTCCTCCTTGTAACATGCCATACCTATGATATTCTTCAAAAGTCTAAATTCAAGCCACAGAAAATAACATTTCTATCCCTCAAGACATAGAAGCCGTTCATACAGAAATGAGAAGCAAAATGTGTACAGAAATAAACTTTAAATCTTATGAGAATAGCAGCAGGTTCATGGTGTCAGGAAGAAAAAAAATTGTGAAAACAAGCCAAGCCTGACAAACTGAATTGTGGCTCATCTGAATGTTCTTGAACTTCATTTCACTAACAAAGCAGAGAGTTAAAAAAGGAAAAATTAGGAAAAAAGTCCTCCTTATCACTGTAATATAGTAGTTTTAAGAGAAATGAGTATATATTATATAAATTCATAGATCTTCACAACTGTATAGGTATTTTCAATGTTTTAAATTGGGAGCAGAGAAGAGGATATTAGTAAAAGCTGTATGATCATACGAAGGATGGAATTTGCTGATAACTTGTCTAGAAATGTGTACAAATGTACACAGAATCAGTGTAAAAATCCGAATAATTTTTCGTGCAAGAAATGGCATATTTCTATGTATTGCTATGCAATGATTTATGAAATGTAGAATATGTATTCTATATTATTATATGAAGAGTCTATGCATAGCATGCATAGAATATGGAAGAATGCGCAACTTATATATATACATATACACATGTATGTGTGTGTCTGTCTCCATATCCTTTCTCTGTGTAGATTCCATCTTCCAGTTCATGTTTTTGTGTAAATCAGGAGTGATTTTTAAAATTCCAAGTTTAAAACATTGTAAGAGTTTATTGTCAAGTCCATTATATATAGTAGATCTATATTAACATATAAGAAATGAGCTAAGACAATACAAAACTACTCATTTTGGGCTGAGTCCAAATACTGGCTCATATGCCAACTACTTACCAGTATAATACTTAGATAATATTCTTCAGCAAACAAGTTTTTATGTTGTAAAGAAAGATCCATGTAACCTGGATGTTTTTGAAAATAGAACTTAACTTTTATGTTATTTAAGTGTTTTAAGCATGTTAGCCTTTATATCTTCCAATCTGTGCTTTCATTTCAGTGAGAGTACTGCTGGAACAGCAATTTATCTTCCAGGAAAATTCAGTAGATTTTTGAGACTCAAAGCATGTAAGAAGTCAGGCACTGCCCAAGTGAGCACAATATGCACAATCCCCTGGAAAGCATTTTTAAACCTGGAGATAGAATTTTTGGGCTTGCAAACAATAATAAAGTGATTCTCTAAAATTTTGCTTTTAATATATGTAAACATCCTAAGGGATTGCAAATGTGTTCCGCTTCGTTATATGTTTTGGCTTCAGACATCATTACCCTCTAAAGTCACTTCAGTTCCAGGTGTGACTCTTTGCAATATAAGAAGTCAAGCAGCTAGTTAATTATCCACTTAAAAAATAAAATTCTGTCCGTAAGACAAAAGGAGAAGGGCACTTTTCATGACATTTTCAATGAACTGGAACTTCTTGCTTCAAATGATATTCCAAAAAATTGCTTTTTCTCTTGGAACTGGGTCAGAGTTTTTCTAGCCTTGATAGAATTGGCATCCTTTCTCGAAATCGAAATATGCCAGTCGTAGTACTTTTTCAGTAATACAGTTATCATGCAGAAAATCTTTGATAAGGCCACATATGCACCATTTGTGCTATAGAGATCCATGAACCTGCAAGGTTATGTGACTGTGAGTAACCCCTGCTGCCATTTGATGTTACTAAGTCTTCAAAAAGCTTGACCGTGAGACAGACTTCTTTTTCCCCCAAAGGCTCAACATTCTTTTTTGTGCTACATTTTTCAGAAGAACTCTTTGTTTGAAGAAGCTGGGCAGGGTAAAGCTGGCAGACTGGAACACTGCCCTGATGTGTTGTGACAGACATGTAATCTGCCATTTGACCACTGGTTCACACATCAGTGTTAATGTGAATGTGACACCTCTCAGCATACTGTTAATCATGCATTACTCTTCTGTCTAAAATGTGGAGATGTGGAGTAGACTTTTATTCTTTTCAGAAGACTACACAAAAAACCCTAGTGAAATGAAATTTTACAGCCATAAAAAGCAAACTGATTGACAGCTGCAAATCATAGTCACAGCAACATTGATATATACATATTTATAGATTCCTAGATTTCAAAACTAAAAAGGATCATTAGAACAGTCTGCTTGATCTAACGCACTCCCACTCTAAACATTCAAGGAGTCAAATATGTAGTCCCATGTCGTGTGTGGAAACCTAGAAGATGACCTTCTGCAGTCCAGAAATGAGATCAATTCAGCTTCTTTTCCACACTAACACTTTTACATCTCTTGGGTTTTGTTTCTTTTTCTCCTGGTGTTTCATCACCAAAGTGCCCAGGAGTTCATCTGCTTTCATTCAACTGAAATGCATGTACCAGATGGTGCAAATAGCCCAGTATATTTCAATCCTGTATCCATGTCAAAAAACAGGCAGACTGCTGCAGTTCTTGGTTGCTGCACCTCATGGTATCAAAGGCTGGCTAAGAAGAGTGACACTGCTTGACGATGAATAAGATTTTTCAGGTCTGGCAGGGAAGTTGCTTTGGAAGCTAAAATCCTGCTTCTACTCTGTAGGAGTTGCTTTCATGATTAATTAATTGTGTTTACGCTAATCTACAAAGGATGTAAAGAAATATAAAAACAGAGTTACAGAAATGTGTCTAGTTAAGATACTTTATAGTAACCATTTCATGCCTGCATTTCAAGTGTATTATAAACTTGCTTTCTAGATTTTTAAAGGAAATTTACCTAAACCAGAAAGTTCTATATTGTATTTCTCAACATTCTTTTACAGGAGGACCACTGAGATCTGTGTTTGCTATGTGAACAGCCTAGATCTCTGACGTCCTTAGGTCAATGAAGTTTGAAAGTATCTTGAGGGCTAGGCAGTGCAGTGAAGGTCACTAGCAGCTTTCATCTGATAGCACCTGCTTAGAGTTTGGCCTCAAGACTTTCAAAATATCTCCATAGTAAAGCCTTAGATATGCAAAAGTCACAGCTCTAGAAAAATGATGATATGAGGTTTCGAAGAGTGGACAGTTGTTTATCTTTGAAAACAGAAACTGGAGATAGTAGTTGAAAGCTGTGGCAAAAGTCAGCATTCTCTCTGTTGGTTTTCTGACTCCTAAATGCTGTAACAGTAACACAGAGTACAATAAAATTTATGCCCTGCTATTCATTCTTCTGGCATGTTACTAATCCCACAAGTAACAGAAAACTCACATGACACATTTGAACAGCAATGTGCTTTCTCACCCTGTCCTCTGTCACATCTGCAACAGTGTGTCTCTCTGAAGACCCAGGCAAAGTATTCCTCTACCTGTTTGGGTTACCTGTGAATTTTTTTCTTAATGTTGTTTGTAAGTTAGGATATGAGAATTTTAAAACATTGTGGAGAATTCTGGTTTGACTGATTTTAGTGGTCTTTGGGATGATTTACAAGTGGATTAGGAAGGGACAGCACTCTTTTACCTGTTCAACCTGTCAAGCTTCAAAACTTTTCTCTGTATTTTTTATTTTATTGACAAATCTTTATTGCTCTGAATCCCTAAACGTTTATGGTTTTTTAACAACTGTAGAGATAGATGCCTTGCATGGAAAACTATCTTCCTCCCTGAACAAAGAATTTCAGGACAGAAAAGAGTACTACAGAACAGTTCATATAGCTGAAAGACCTGTCTTGCAATAAATTACAGTTAGTTGCACGTTCATTTTGCATTACCACATGTAGTGTCGGTATGTTTGTTGATAAATCGATGTATGTGTATTTGTTTTTATATTCAGAAGCTCTAGCTTGCCTGCAGTCATGGTGTAGGTGGTTCTTCTCATGTGCATTGTAGTTACAGGAGTATAATTTTAAGCAGAAGTCATTCTGAAAAGAATTGTTTATTTAGCTAAAGGCACATCATAGATTAGGTGGAAACCATCAAACAGGCCATGGCACCAATATATATATAATGGAAAATTTTAAAATATAAGTCAGGAGAGAAAGGATATTTAATATGATAGATGGAAGTGCCATGAAGACTCGTGGGATGAAGGTAATAAGAGAAAGTTTAGACTGTCTACCTGAAAAATTCTGGACAGCAAACTAGTTGCACTAAACAACTGTATGTTCTCTACAGGGAAACATTAACAGTCCAATTGCTTGAGATTTTTGAGAGGCCAAAGGAGCAGCAAAATACATGTTGGGGAAAAAGCTTGAATTGGCAGGTAGGTAGATTAGCTGACCTATTAGTTCTTTTCTATTGCAAACTTCTAAGATTTTATGTGGGGAAAATTCCTTTTCAACCCACGCTGGCAATCTGTTTATGTTCTGAAGTATGATGATTGACATCCCTTTTAACTTTTAACCTAGAGAATGTCTCTGCAAGTGTTATTCCTACATATAAATGTCTAATGCTTTTAATAAAAAAAAAAAGTCTCTCAATTAGGGGACTGTATCCATGTGCACATGCAGAATGGAGATCACAACAGAGTCTGAGGTGTTATCGCGGCATGGGCAGCACTCCCACTCAGGAAGGATGGGGCGTTGAGAAGGAAAAGGGAGCATTTGGGGCTTTATAGACTAGAGAGTGAAGGCAAACAAGAGAAAAGTAGATAAAAACAGTCAGAAAGAAGAGTATAATTTTTATTGAAAGAGGGAATGGGAAGGAAAGAATAGAGAAAAATGGGAGGGTTGCAAGATATATGAATAGAGAAGCAAGATAGGCAATGAGAGCTGATTTATGGAATAGAAGAATCGGAACAAATAAGGATGTTCTGCTGTTATTATGGTGCCAGAGTAGCTTGCTACCTGTAAGCATTTACCTTTGGTTCATCTACATGCAGCCTTATTTTTTTTTTATTTCAAACATTGTAATATTTAGCAGGCATCACTGAAGCACACTGCATGGATTTTTGTGATAAATTGTGTATTTTACAAATAAAATTCAGCTTATACATCTTTCCTGTGAAATAAAACTTAAAAAAATATAGAGCATTTAGAAAACTGTAGCACCCTAGTAGAAAGAAGTTCCATGTCCTGCGAGTCTTTCCTGCATTTTTATCCCTAACTGGGGGACTGGAGATGGATTTTTGAGAGGGAAAACATTAAAAAAGATACATTTAAGAAGTTGTAAACTAGCAAAACTTCATGTATTTAAACATTACAGAAATACTCTTCACATGTTATGGTATGAAACTAGAGCTCATTGTAAAAAAAGAAATTAAAAATTGCAGAAAATTCCAGTTAATCACAAATATCTTTGCAATGTTACTTGTTCTGACTTAAAGAAGTTTGCTGAAGCATCAACTTCATTTCTGTCGAGGACTGTAAAAAAGATTGAAGCCGGGGCCTGGAATATGAACAAACAATGCATCTAAGCTAGTGCCCCACAGAATATTTTAAAATTATTTAACACAAATCATCTCAGTGTCAACAACTCATCACAGATAAACTATCTAATTAACAGAAGCCATCATAGTATTTGAGAACTCAGTCTTGGCTCAGTTGATATACCAGAAGGGCACTCCTTGATAAGCAAAATTTTTAAAGGAAGGTTTAAAAAACATTACTGCCTGAAGTAGATTCTTCTTAGTTTTCAATTAACCCTCTGCTAGGTTGGGGTTTTTAGTTGTTTGGATTTTTGAAATCTTAGTGAGATAACAAGCACAGGTTGACCTCATGTTCTCAGGTATATTCCAAGCTAAGACTCTGTTACACAGTCTATTTTATGATGCAATATTTTTTCAGTGAGTCTGCCGTGCACTTGGAACCATGCCAAAATGACAGCTCAGTTAACAAAAGTGTCCCCAGCTTTTGTAAGCACTTCTGAGATAGTTTTATCCCACTTCTTGAAAATTGCAAAGGTTGTCAAAATCCTAAGGAGATAAAACTTTACCGCAAAACACTTTTGAGCATCAAAGCATTGGCTGGTTGTTGCAGCACCAAACCAGCCACTTATTGGAATTGCACTTATTACAGGTGATTCACTTCCCTGCAGGAAATCTGTGGGGAGAGAAAGATGATAATGGGATCTGTGAAAATATAATACAGACCAAAAGTCACTGAAAATAGCTTGTGGGAAATACTGAAAAGAACAATCTCTCATAAGTCTCTGGGGGGGTGATGCTTATATGTTGCAAGGAGATGATCTAGGGCAATAATATTCATTACCCTAAAACTGCTCCTGAAAGTAGTCTTTTTCACAGAGGAAATGTGAAATAACACTTAGGAAGGAGTGAAGTACTGTCTTTTTTCAATCCCATCCTGGGTAGATTATTTGCTACAATATTTGCCAAGTGTATGGCAGAAATAGGAAGAATTGATCTCTTTTTCTGAGCTCAAGGAGATCTCACTGCTGATATCAAGTCTTGGAAGTGAACAATTTATCCTTAGCCATTATATGATTCCTACAGCATTTCTAGGTTTGAACAAAGCATACTCTCCACCACCTTACCAAATAACACTACTGAGTTTCCCAAAGTCTTTTAAGAAAGAATTCAAAAATGACTGATAAAAGAGAATAATCTACAGATGTTTTTCACAAAATATTATTCTGCAGCAGAAAATAGATTTTAAACATTAGTTTCACTGAGATTTATTGTTACATCTGTGGAGGTATTTAGGCAACTCAACTACCTACCTTTGTGGTTTAGAACTCTAGTTTTAAAAGCTTTTAACAATAAATCATAATAATAATAATAATAATAATAATAATAATAATAATAATAATAATAATAATAATAATAATAATAATAATAATAATAATAAATCATCTGCATATTTTCATCAAAATACTCAACATTTTCAGTGGATTAGTTGGCAAATAGGTTATTTTCAACAGAAAATGCTTGAAAATAAATGTTCCCTTCTTTCTTTGAAAATTTTGAATGCTGTGAGTTTTGAAGATTTCTTATGGTCAATTCATTAAAAATTATTGCCCAGTATAACTGTATAACTTCAATCCTGTATAACTTTCAATCCTGTATAACTTCCCAGAGCTATTGAGGGAGACCCTGATAAGGAAAACAGTAAGTCATAATGATCAATATAATGGTATCAAAATGTCCTACAATGAGTCAAATGTACAAACATTAATTTATTTTTCTTCACTTTCACTTGGCACTTCAGTAGAGGTGATATTATTTTAGGAACATTCTGATAAGGAACATAGGGGTAAAGACTCTTGGGAATCTGCAGGGATCATTGAACTTGAAGGGCAGGAGGCCACCCAGTAGATACACAATACATGCCAGTATAATTCTATTGCCTCTAGTAAAATAGACTGAAAAAAAGTCACAAAAGCTGTGAGCAGCTGAAGGAACATATTTGGCAAGACCAAGACAATTGATAATGTTTTTGCTCTGCTCCATTTCCAATTTTTGTTAGACATTTCTCATTATATGGGTTTACACAACTTGAGGTCAGTTTATTTAAAGTTCTAAGGAGATTTCTCCACGGGATAACACTCCAGAGAAACTTTGTGTGTTGTTCATCACATGAACACAAGTCTTAAGGAGCGTAGCTGGATATAAGTACATTAATAAATTCATTTCTGAGTTAATTCTTTCATATTTAATGGATTAATGTACCATTGAAGTTAGCAGCAGTGATGACAATGACATTCTTGTACATTCCTCTAAAGATGTGGAGTATCTCAAATAAGTGTTGCAGAAATAACTCATTTTTCAGCTCCCTGGCAGTTCCAGATAATGATTTCAGATCAATTCAAATTAATGGCAGCTCTTGGACTATTTTCAATGTTTAACATGCGCACATATTGTTTTACCAGACAGAGATATGCACAAACTTGATGTTTTCAGATGTCTTCTCCAAGTCTAGGAAGCTACTGCATATATGTCCTGTTGTCTTTAACAGTTCAAAAAAGTGATGAACCTGATCACTCCACAAAAATTAAGTAATTGTTAATAAATCCTGACTTCAATTAATTTGTTTCTATAAAAAGAATAGCAAAAACTTTTTAAAAAGCACTAATAATTCCCCCCCACCCCCAAGTCCCCAAAGTATCAGGCTCCACCCCTAATGTCCCTTTGCAAGAAAATGTGACAAACTAGGCATACCATAAGTTTATGTGAAAAGACTAATTTCAGAGAAAGAGTCTTCAATAAAAAATGGAAATTACATTATTTCTCAAGTGATGATTTGGATTTACACATACTTTGCATCTATAATGAATATACACACAACAGAATGACTGGAGTCCAAAAATGTCTCTACACCATCACTGTATTTTTCTGAATCTGATACTGGCAGCATGATGAATCACTCTCTCATAAATGTTAAAAAATGAGATGGCTTGCATCTGATAAGTGTTAGAAAAAGGGTTAGCTTTCTTGGGGTGGTAGTATCAAATTGGGATTAACATTTTCCACTTAGCCCCTTCTGCTTCTGGAGAGGCTGACATAATTTAGTGACTATGAAAGTAACACCTTTGTCATTTTCATTGTACTTCATTTCACCTTCTCATTTGTGTCTTTTTAAAATAAGATGTCTAACTGAATACAGTAATCAATGTGCCATCGATTTATATAATGCAATTGTAATCTTCTCTTTTCTATTCTCTGTTCCCTTCTTAACACAATTTAACATCTTATTTGCTTTTTTAATCACCGCTGAACAAGTCTCTTCATTGAGCTGTCTACAGTAATGCCTGGATCTTTTTTTTTCCTGAGAGGTTACAACTAATTCAGAAGACATCATTATGTATAAATACTTTAGACCATTTCAAATGTGTTTTTAGGGGGGGTCTTATCTGTGTTGAGGCTTATCTGCTGCTCAGTTGTTCAACCAGATTTTTTTGCAGAATTCAACTAAAGCTCTTCATAGTTCCTTAATTTAAATGATTCCTAAATTTAAATAATTTAAATGAATTTAAAATTTCAGCTGCTTTATCACATTTAGTCTTTATCCTGTTTTCAAATTCAACATACAGAGTGAGGAGTACTTTTGCCAAAACTGTTTTATGTAGTTAACTCTGTATTCATCATGCTGGAAACAAGAATTTTGTTGCTGTTCTGTTAGTCTATGATTATATAGCTGCAATACCAACAACGACTAAATAGGATAAACACCCAAGAAACACCTGAAAAACACCCACTGTAAAACTATAAACCTGGGGTACATAACAGTCTAGCCATAGCTACATGTCACAGCATTGATTTATCTTCCTAAACCAATCTTAATCATAGGACACTTCCCTCCTATATTATGCCTGTATTTTTGTATCATCAAATTTTTAATAGTTCAGTAATTTACTGACTTCTGCTTTACTATAGAGATTTTTGCTGATTTCCATATGAATTAGTTTACAATTAAGTCACCCATGTGAAAACTACAATTTAGTAACTAAAATTGTAGTGGTGGTACAGAATATATTAAAATTAGTTTTTCTATTTCTGGCAAGCAATGCTTTGCCTCATTGTTTTCTTGCAGAGAACTGGCCATCACTGGAAAATTTAAAATATTTATAATATTTACAAAATTATGTTCTATAATATCTCTTATCAAAACAAAAAAATAATACTGCAAAAAAATAATACTTCCATTTTCACTGCCATTTTTCTGTATTTGTCTGGAGCATATTGAGATAAGAGTCATGCCTCTTTGTTGCAATCACATTACAATTAGTAGACAATAAACACAGGAGATACATCTCCTATTACACCACTTTTAGGTTGCATTATATTTCTCTTTTTAAGTGTATTAACTATTACTGCAAGACAGCTCACTGTTAAATGATTTCCAGGAAAACATAACTACCTGCTAATATGTGTAGCAATAGTTTCAATTGTTTTAATTTTCTGTTTCTTCATAATTTAGAGACTGACGTAGTTACATCTACATATGTAACTACATTACGTTGCTGGATTTCCTAGAATTTCCCTCATTAAGTTTTATTTTTTTTTAATAAATCTCTCCATTCAGCCTTTGTGTAATAGCTAAGGGTAAAGAATCTTCAGCCTTCTCAAAAGACGAATTTTCTGCTATAAACAGCGTGCCGTTACAACTCAACTGATTGCAAAGAATTTGGATTGCAGTGTGATTCAAGTCTTTCATTGAACTGATATTATCCACTCAACCTCAGCAATACCTTAGAGAAATACAAAGCAGAGTAACTGTCTTTTATATTGTACTCTCTCAGTGCAAGAATAATAGAGATGCCATGAACATTGCAGAGGTGTCACATTAGCTGCTGAACTAAATGGTGTGAAGGAAAGGGAACTCATTGTTAATTTTTTTACAAGGATGGAATAGATGAACATTGCTTACAAATGAGCTTTATTTAGTTTTAAACACATTTCATGAAGTAAATAGTATATTTCCCTAATTTTCATGTCTTTTGGTATGCTTCCAAAAACTTGGAAGTGAATTAGTGTGCAATTTGCATCCAAATCTCAGCCAAGGGGATGTGGTTTATTATAATACATGGCCCTCCTAATTATTGAACAGCCCGAGAAAACTAGGCACAGTGTGCATCTGTTATTGCTTGACCACACTGCCAAACATAATTTGGCAAGCACAGAAATGTACATTGAGCAGACCTACAGTCTAATTTGCATTAGTTTGTAGTAATTATATGAAAGCTATAACTGAACCAAGCTTGTCCTCTTTTTAGAGCACATCATTCTTTTTGAAAAGAAATCTCAACCAAAAATACAAAACAATTAAATAGCACACACATACACAACCCTGAGAAACTCCTTGTTTGCATAGTAGACTTTCACAGTATTATTTAATGATTATCCAAATGTTATTTCTGATTTCTGTGCATTCTGTAAAATATCAAACAAGGATTTTTTTCCTGCAGTTTATATAGGCCTTTCTGTGTTTTCTTTCATCCTCATTCAGAAATTTTTTATCTCTTCTGCTGAATTCTAAAATCCTATATGGTTTAATACCATGTAACTGATGATTAAAGTTACTGGTGTTTTTAAATTTAATTGCTAAGGAGTAACAGGAGGAAAGTCCTGCCTTTCATAATTTGCCTTTGGCCCTTTCCATAGTCATTTAATTCAAACTCTATTCTGACTAAAAGAAAAAGTCTTAGTATAAGCCACCTCATGCCACAGTAATCTGGAAAGTAGTCACCTAAGCTCAGGGAGGTTGGGATGCTATGGTAAAAATACAATTAGGTTTTGTCCTACAGAACTTTCAAGGAAAAAAATCTTGTTTCCCCTCTTATTTTTCTAGTTAGATCATATATTCAGATAGACAGACATCATGGCTCTGTATTAAAGATGATTGGAATCCTAAACTAAATCAGTAGATGAGGAAATAAAGAAGAATCTCATCTGCAGAAAGTATTATTGTGTAATATTTTCTAGAAATGCAGAGGCATAAAAAGATGAGAGAGTCAAATTCAATCCCCATTGAAATCAATGACAAAGGGTAATCATTCAAACAGCCACAGGATCAAGCATAGAGGAAGGGCAGGTCCTTTTCTCCCCTTCTTTAAGTAAACACTGGCATTTTCAGCTTCTCTGCAGGGGCTGGGAAGCAGAGGCACAGTCTTTTTTGTTGGTAAACAGCTTGACATTTTGTAGTACTGGACTAGTCAAAGGGCTTTCAATCTAGAGTTTGAGTATTAAGAAATAACTGTGTATTCTCTATGTACTTGGGTATTCTCAGATAGCTTAGGGTAAT
Organism: Melospiza melodia melodia; assembly: GCF_035770615.1. Classification (NCBI taxonomy): domain Eukaryota; kingdom Metazoa; phylum Chordata; class Aves; order Passeriformes; family Passerellidae; genus Melospiza; species Melospiza melodia. The sequence continues at coordinate 29,907,899 of NC_086199.1, forward strand.
TATTAGCCAGCACACCCAGTCAGAAACATTTACTGTGAAATGACCATACGGAGACTATGTAAATGAGTTTCCAAGAGTGAAAATGCAATGAAGTATAAAAATGAATAAAACCTGCTGAATATTGCTGAATGAGTGAACACTACCTCTATACTCTGAATAGCTGATCAAAGCTATTTTCATAAAATAAACCAAACTTGCAATAAGTTAGAGGGGAAAGAAATCCCAATGAAGCATTTACAAATGGCATTTTACAGTTGACCAAAAAACATTCAATTTCCTTTCCCACAGTATGTGGAAAATAAAGATAGCCTTGCTTATACGATAGCCCTGCAAAACTGCTTTATTTTCTATTTTAGTTGTTTAGTTTACTTCTACAATAAGATAATAGTTGCATAAGAAAACAGCTTTTTATTGAACCAGTCTCTTTTCGCATATACGTCCTCTCACTTCAGGGGCTGAAATAAAGCAATGGAGCAAAGAAGCTGGGGAAAAGGATTGTCAAGTAAAATCACACTGGTTTACTATTTTTTTAGCACCAAAACCTTCCTTATTTAGTTTGTTGTTATTTGTGTTGTGGTTTTTGTTTGTTTGGTTGGTTGGTTGGTTTGGTTTGGGGTTTTGGGGGGGGGGTTTGTTTGTTTTCTGTGGGTTTTAAATTTTTTTATTGTTGTTTTCTTTTGTTTGGCAATAACTAACTAAAACCCATTAGTTAGTTACTAATTAGTTACTAATTGATTAGTTACTGCTTCTGATGAAATACAAGAAGTAGATTTGGTTAACAGTGCAGAGAGTTTTCTGTGCTGCAGGTTCCTTATGAAAAGGGATTTGGCATGTCTGGTTTTACGATCCTTTTTTTGTCTAAAAGTCATTCTCATGAGCATGACCAAATGAAAAACACTTTGTTTTTGGAGTGTATTATTATGTAATTAATAATTTCAAAATGAGATTATTTTTCTCCCTTTGTCTTAATTGATTTTTCACTTTTTTTTTTGGCTCAGAGAGCTACATTCATCCAACTTGTGACATGACCATAAATAGGAAATCTTTCAGAGAGTGTAAGTTAGGTTTCCCCTCTGAACTACAAGAATAGCCACTGTACTGCATCCCATTCTTGCATTGTAGTTAAACACCTTAAGGTATTGTGTTAAAACCATAGTTTTGGAGATACTTAAACAAACCACTTTCTGTTAGTGAAAGTTTGCACAGAAGATCTGTGTCCTACAGTATGGGTACATGCATTTCCTTTCAAGAAACTGATGGGCTTGTAATGGGGCATGAATTGTGTCTGTGAATCTCTTGGAAACAGATGTCATGCAAACTTCATGCAAAGTGACTTCCCAGGAAGTAATTTTCAACTGATTTTCAGCTTTTGCAAGTTACTGCAGCATAGTTTGATCTCCAGTCATTTCCAGCTGCACAATTAGAACTGGGGTCGCTACTTGGAGCCTTTTGAATGAACTGATGGGCTTAAAGCCATACAGAAGACAACTTGAAGCCTCCCAAGGAGGGATAAGCCTAGACTTAATTAAGGAACTCAGCTTTAAAAGGAAGGATTTGGCATGAGTGAAGGTTTTCTGTCTGTGGAGCTGTTTAAGTCTCCAAACAGCTCACTGCAACAAGAGAGTGGCATAGAGTGGTAAGAAAAACAAGGAGGAGGGGCTTTTCCTCTTCAAATAATTTCTTACTGGATTCCCAACCAAAAGAAAATTTTCTCCCTAAAAAATGTCTCTAAGAAATAGAGCTTGTAGTCGGTAGCCAAATTTTAATTTTTTTTTCACTGAAGGTTTCCACTGAAAAATGTGTATAACTGCTTGTTGTTCTTATGATCGTGTCTGTATTTAACTTGTCCTGTTTACAGGCTCAGCTTCAATCCCCTTAGTTACCTAAGAATAAGTCTTGCCTTGATTTTTTAATGCCATCTTTTTTCTATCCATGCCATGTACAGTCTTTTTTCCCCTCAGCCATAAAGATTACCTGCATCAATGAGGCTTTCAGTATACTTGCTCATCCCAGTCTTCTTCAGAATGTGTTTAGCAGCACCAACTCTACTGAGCTGTGAAAGGAGTAGCAGGGTGAATTTACCAGGCTGAAGCAAGATAAATGGAATAAAAAATATGGTAGAGAGGGACTTGGCTGTGTAGAATATAAGGAAACAGACTGTGGTCTCTGGAAGTAAAAAGAATGCAGTTAACATTATTTTTGCTACAATGCTGCAGAAAAGACTGACTATGTCAAGGGGCTAAAAATCTAAATTACCACTTCTGGAATTCCCACTTGAAGAATATTTTCACTCCTGTGGGATTTCATTCTGTTCCTTGTGTGTATTTATAGGTCTTACAGGTTCTAATAAAAACTTTACAGAAATTCCTAGGTTATCCTGACTGTTAGAACTACATAAAACTCAAGCCCAAAATTGTATCTAATATCTTTTTCCCCGAGCCACAAAGGGAAGGCACCACTCAGGAACCATCTATCTAAACCATCCAAACCCTACTGGCAAGGAAGTGCTAGGCCAAGTTACACATTTAATATGAATTTTCAGAGAAGGGAAGTTCCCACATTTTATCTCGGGCAACAAATTTTGTATCAGCTTTGGATTAGTCAAGGAGGTCTTTCAGGGGCAAAAAAACCCCATTTCTGTTTCAGATAATACAGGCACTGTACAGTGTACATTGCTGAGTTAATTTGTTCCAGGAGTTAATACCCTCAGTGTCAGAGAAACAATAGAAAACTAAAATCTTGATTTCTTGTTCTATCTTTAGCTTTTACTGACTTGCTCATTTTTTTTTTTATTAGATGAAACAGCTGTTTCATACCTGGTAATTACACATCCAAATCAGTTGTCCTTTATGAACTAAGCAGTTCCTAAATCTACTACTTGAGAACAGTTTTCCATTTTAATGGCACCAATTGTCTGGTGGAAAATATCAACATGAAATTTTTTTGTCATATAAATGTTCAATAACCAGACTAGAAATTTAAAATATTCACCTTTCTCACTCTAAGATAACTTATGAATGTTTTCCACAATGACTATTTGCTCTTGATATAGCATACAAAGGAAAAAGTGATTAAGTGCAAAAAAAAAAAATTGGCTGTAACTTATATAAACAATACATTGTAATTTGTACTAAGAAAATTTATTTCTTAATATATTTCTTTTTAATATCATGCATAAGTTTAGACACTGAGCCTATTTAATTTGGTTCTCCCTTTTTCAGAAAGATTTCAAATAAAAACTATTACTTTTCACATAGATTAAAGGATATACAAAACTAAAATGCAAGATGCTTTCAGATTTTGTGAGTGTAGAACTCACTGTAGTGTAGTGGAGAGAATATCCCAATCTGAACAGCTGGTGATCAGTACAATGGAAATAATTTGAAATAAAATGGAAATAATTAGTACTTGGAAATAATATATTTTCATGTTAATATCAGGTGATTTCTCCTTACATTTTGTCAATAAAATGGCACATGTGGGCCTGAGGTTTACCTTGACTAGCAACATTAAAGTGAAATTTGTTTTGTTTTCAGTAATTTATAAAAGTTTACATTGCTTGATATAAAATACATCATTTCTCAGCAGTGAAAGACATAGCCTGAGTCTTCAGACAGTGTGAAACAATAGCTCTAAGGAAAATGTAAATTCACTTCTGTGGTGTTATAATTCTGACACTGAATTCTGAAAGGTAACATTTTAAATGTTTTAACAAAATTTCGTAGCAACGAATTTCTTCAGTCTTCACTAACTGATTTCCTGTTTACTTTTCCCACAACAAAATTATCCACGAGAACACTTACAGCCTGAAATAAAGTAAAATCCACTTGTCAAAGGGTTTCTTATGCTGTCTGCACTATAGTGTGCAATTTATCATAATTAATTGCCATCAGTGGAGGACTTCCCAGTGAGTACTAAACCTATGTGTATTTGACACAGAGCAACCCCACTTCTGCACACAGAAGTCTACTGTGCTAGGATAGATAAAGCCTTGAATCTCTAGGTACTATCACTGAGTGAATTTTGAAGCTTGTAATTTGTTCCAGTTAGCTTATAATTTTCTTAAGTACGACAAAAAAAACCTCTAAATCATGATTTACAATGCAAAGCTAACACAGCAGGAATTGTATCTTCATACATAATTAATAACCAATGTACACTGTCTTCATATGGCACAGAGTACAATACTTAAAATAAACATAATGTTGGATTTTGAAGAATAGTAAAACATTTTGACCTACTAATCTATTTATTGTGGTGGGTGGTCATGCTTATAAACTCACAGATTGTCATTTACAGAAAACAGAATGGAAAGTTCACACACACACTCATACCCTCACACCCCAAAAAGTTAAACTGATTTTTGTTTTCAATGTGAATGAAAGAAAATGTTTCATTTACTTACTTAGATCAACTGACATGTATCTTTCTCTCTTAATTTTTTTTTGTCTACACTTGTGCCATCCACTGTAAATTTGGTCACCCTGATAGTGCTTTTTTGAGTCATAATGCCACACTAGATACTATATGTGAAATGTGATTCATGACTTACTAATTTGAGATCACTGTCTATTTGTACTTCAGTGAGTCATTAGAGAATTGCGACTCAGGAGGATGAAATTTCTGATTTTTTTGCCCAAAAAGAAACAGATTTTCTAGTGAAATCTAAACAGAAACATTAGTATCAGAATTTAATATCAATATTGTGATATCTAGATTGAGATCATAGCTAGAAGGCAGAAAGAGAGAGACTGCTTTCCACACATATAATTTCCTGTACAAGTCTATACTATCTCACATTTTTTTGAAGGCTTATTTAATTCATGTTGGCATTCACCAACATTTGATAAACATGTCACTCCTCACCAGGTGTTCTAACTGAAAACAGAGATGGACGAAATATATTCTACAGTCTGCTTGTAACAGGGGTCCACTACTTTAGTGAAAATGTAAAAAAATATTGTATTTGTAAAAATATTTGCAAAGTAATCAATGAAAATAAATATGATGAAAGGGTGCCTAAATTAATTGACATGATTTTGTGAAAATTTCTTTTTCATAAAGAGATTAACTTTTGTTTACTGGAAGCTGCTTTTGCATGTTAGGTAATTTTTTCTCTTCTGTGTTTTTTTTCTTGAGGGTCGTTTGATGATCAGTACACGTCATAGGATAAATATTGTGTCTGTCTGTCTAGGAGAAATCAAACAAGAATTCTAACAATATTCTAAATACTATTCTCAAAGATACAATCTGCAGAGAGCATCTACTTTATCTGACAAACATGATTTCAATTCAGGAAATAGCTCACAATCTTTCTAGTGCATTTGACATCAGTGCTATCCACACAGCCATTCTGTGCAAACTCCCTGCTTTAAAGGTCTTCCCATCACTGTTATTGGTCTCACAGATGATGAAGTATGACACTCCATAAACAATGAGCTGGGCCTTTTGTAGGCTGCTTTGCTTTTTTTGGCTTCAAACTGCCACTGAATGTCAAATCAATTTGGCTTTCATTAGAACAGCTTTATATGTGCAAATGTATTTGTGTCTGGTAGCTACATTTTTCTATTTTTGCTTTCTTTTCCCTTTGCTTTTTTTCTCCTTTCCCTTGAATGATGTAATTTTTCTCTAATCAAAGCCAACACCTGTTTCTCTAAAATAAGGCCCTCTGTGTAAAGCTCTTTATCACAATCTGGGTACACTCTAGATGGGTTCATTATGAATCAAGTTCTCTCAGAACAAAGAGGAAGTGCTCTGCTACAGTGACATTGTACATCATAGAGCCTGGATAAAGTCAAGAGCTGATGTAACCTTGACTTTTGACATGCCAACAGACTGTTGTCTAGATAATGCAAGGTGTGTAAGCCACTATCTTTGATAAGTAATAAAACAAATAATAAATCTGCTTTGTTTAAGAACAGCTCAACTGTTACACAATGCTGTATTGGGTTTGATGGGGTAATGTTTTTTTCTTAACCAATTTAAAAGGAACACAAAATTGCAATTTTGAGGATTTCTGGTTTTGTAAACCACAAAACTGCTTAGACAAGCCAAATGAAGAACGCCACACCATGAGAGGAATAAAACAAAACAAGGGTCACAGAACTCCCAGTTGTCAGTCAGTGAAGATCTGCTCCAACAGAGTACATTACAAGTAGTTTGAATTGGCTGAAGTTTAGGAATGGGAAATTAGAAGGGGAAAGGCTATGTATGTCCTAAAAGGCTACCATAAACTCTGTGTTGTGACACATTTGAAAGAAACACAGGTTCACTTTTCATGCACCTAAAATCCCTTGCCTCTATGAGACTTTTCTCATGGAAATAGCTATTGAAGTGTATTCTGCCTGGAATGGTTTAGGATTGTGGTGAAAAAGAGCATAAAATTCATTTTCTTCCTCCAGATATATCTTGTTTTCTAATTTTCATCACAAAACCATTCTTCCTCTTTTCCATCCATCTTATACAAGCTGAAAGTCAGGACATATTTCCATTTACTTCATAGATTCATAAAATCACTAAGGTTGGAAAAAACCTGTAAGATCAGGGATCATAATTAACCCAGCACTGTGTCTTCACCACTAAACCATTTCCCTAAGTGCCAAATCCACATGTTTTTCTGAACACTTCCAGGGACAGAACACTTTCCGGAGAAATATGTGTTTTGAAATAGCTACCTAACTATAACCAGGTCAGATCCATGTTTTCTCCCAAGTAACAAGGCATTTATAAGTAGCCTAGCTACATGCCGTGTCCTCTTGCTAGCGTTGATCCTTTTGCAAAGAACCAGAAATATATTTTACTTCTTTAAATGGAAAGACATACATTTTAGAATCTGGGGAACCTACAGACAGACAGTAGGAGTGAGACAGAAAAAAAATGGTGACAACTTTATCCCTACTCCATCTAAACATGAACATTTGACACTTATGAAGGAAGAAGGTTTCTCTGGACATTGCAGAATAGAAATAAGATGAGAGAACCAGCCTTTGCTCACCACTTTCAATAATGGGCTAAAATGTCTTCAAGGACCTCAGGCTGTCCAAGAAGGGTCCTTGCTCAGTTTGTGAGTGGATGAACTCACTCCTCTATGATGGGATCCTGTGTCAGACACTCACAAGGAAAGTGCCTATTTTCAGAGCTGAAGAAAAGGTTTGCTTGGCTCAAATACTCAGTGATTTCAAATCCAGTGCTAACTCTAACTGAAATATATTGGTAATCTGCCATCTGTGGTTTTCTTGAGAAGAGATTTTGACTGAAGTCCAGGTCCTAGTAGATATGAGGCCATGTTACCAAATCCATCCTCCTACTCGACATCATCCTTCATACTGTCTTACTGTGTCACTGCCTTTGGATTAAGGACCACAGCAAAGTATGGAAAATGCAGATACTTCAGTTGCCAAGTCATTTCTTGGTCTCTCTGTTGAATCTATCTATAGTGAATGTTTCATTGCTGACATCTATTCTAGCCTCAGTATTGTCAAAGCATTTTTTCATGTGTAATAAATTTGCATAAACACTTCACCCGAAACATAATGAAACATAGGATAAGAAAGACCTAAATTATATTTTAAAAAAATACTAAAAGACTTCTTGATTGATTTGCAGAGGCATAGCAAAATTCCTTCATATAGTGGCCTCATGAATGAGATGATAATATGCAAGTAAGGCATAATGATTGGCATATTAAATGCAAGATCTTTGTCACCATCTGTTTCCTGATTGTGTCAGCAAGTTGGGTTTTTTTTCATGGAAGTGTGAGAATACACCATGGCCTCGAAGTATCAAAATGTCAATTATACATCACATTTTAAAGTTGGAAGCCCAAATCACAATTGTCCCTGAATTCTGCTTGAAACACTGACAAATTATTACCTATCTGTCACATTTAGCCTTACTGTACAGTAGCACAGTTATTGTGCTGGAAAATAAAACAGAGCAGGAACACTATCAAGGCCAGGTTTACAATTTTGTGATGAATACTTAAAAAAATTGATACAGAAGGAGACAGGGAGAGAACTAAGAATTCAAAACAAATTGAATAGTTGCGGAACAGCCCTATCAAATACTTGTTATTTCAAGCTCAAGTACAGTTTGCATTTCTGGTATTTTTCATTACAAATAATGCTCATTCACAAGAAAGACAGTATTCCTTTTTCTATATTTTCACTTGCACTGCCAGAAGAAAATTGTATCCTGGTTAATGCAATGAATCAGTACGAAGTGCAGGAGAAGAAAACCAATGTGAAACCTAACCAAAATGAAGGAATTTGCACTAATACCACAGGCCCTGCCTTATACCCTCAGTGGCCTTTTATCAGAGTTGGTGGGGGATATTTTAAAGTCCCACATAGGATGACATATACTAGCACCATCAGCTACCAGAACAAACAACCAAGAGGAGAGGGCACACAAAAAGGCTGCTGATTGTGGTTCTGAAATATGAATGCAAGACTCTTCCAAAACTGAAAAGTCCACTAATATCTCAAGGCATTATTTATGCTAGAGGAGGAAACGGAAGAAATGGGTATTTTGTAGAGTGATTCTTCATTCACTGAGGACTATGGTAAGACCACCAAAAAATGACCAATTACTACACCTGTGGAAAGGAGATATCTAGATTTTTGTAAAATGAGATAAAAAGCATAATCATGTCCAAGAATCTAACATGAACTAATTTGGAAGAAGATTATGAAGAGGTTAAATGAAAAAAGTGACCCTCCAATATTGTACTTTATTTGACCTTTCATGAAGCATAATTTCTTCTATCTAATAATTTCTGATTATAGTAGTATTTATACATGATAAGGTATACAATCCACTACATAAACAGACTGCTTATATAATATTTGCAGATGAATAATAAATTTTTTCTGTAATAAGATAGCAATTTATGAGATGCAAAATTTATTCCAAATGAGACTGATTCCAAAATCAGGAGATTGCAAGTAGCATGATTTATATTACATGTTTGGGGTCAATTTCTGTGCCTGTGAAACAAGGTTGCTAATACTAATAAATATAAAGTACATTGGTTCTAATTAATAATTAATTTTTAGTATGGCTTTGTATTTTAAGCATGTATGTACATGCATGTTAAATCAAAATGTTTGGGAAAATTCAGTCTGGGACTTCTGATTTAAGAAGAACTGTCCATGAGCAGTTGTGTATAGACATGTCTTCATTACTAAAAAAATAATTTTTCCTTCTTCAAAAGGTTATGTAAATGACCTGTAAAGCAGAGGTTTGTATATTTCTGGTGGTGCAACTTGCTCTGCCAGATAGTTAGCAGTCCTTCCATTTATCAGCAAATGGTGAATCATAAGCTGTTGGAAAGCAGAAAAAAATAAGAAAAGTCACAGTTGAAACTTTGCAGCTGTAGTTTGATAGATAAAGTTTGTAGCCTGAACATACATATAGATACAAACCAACAATGAGAGAGAAAAAAAAAGAATATGTGAGAAAAAAATCTCCTCTAAGAACTTTCATGTGCATCTATTGCCAAGGTAATGACTGTATGTATGTCTTCTAAAAGGTACTTTTTGGAGGCCTGACTCCCAGCTTGTGCACCTCCACCAAGATGTCAGCTGAACACAGGCAGTAGAAACACACTGTGGAAAATATTAGTGTATTATGCAGAGATATGGTTTTCTGTGTGTGCATACTACTGGTATCACTGTCTTCTCTGGAAGTGAGGTCTGGATGTGAATGTGGTAAATAAATATTTTTGAGCCTGGTGAACTGTGGACATCAGTCCATCTCTCAGATTCTTATAGCAGGGACTGAAGGAAAATGTCCTTAATGTCTCTTAAACATTTTCTTTTTCCTTTCTGTAAGTGCATCATACAATTTCTTACTTCACCCTCTATTAGGTCCATTGTGAAATCACTCTTGTTTACTAACAGAGAAATCACTGTAGTTTTTTTTTTTGCTGTCACTTTTTTCCTTCTTGATGGCTCCATCAGGCATCCAAATTAAATAAAGAATTCTCACTTTTTAATTAAAATATTGCTGTTTAGGACATGATCACGAAAAGAGGGAGTTTAAGGGAAGTTTTGTCACTGATATCCATGTTTTTTTGTTCTTTCTCACATCAGGAGTATGTCACACAAAATAATATGGTTTCTTTCATGTATTCACCTGGACTTTCAAAACAATGCTTTGAGGCTTTCTTTCATACTATGCTTAATAATCTTAGTGATTTCAGAATTTTAATAGATTTTTTATAATTTTTATAAAATTATTAAAGTATGTATATTATATCTTTTTCTGTATTTCTTTTTGAATTCTGTATAAAAATATATTTTAAAATGAATTATATATATGTTATTATAGAAGCACAGAATGTCCTGGGTTTAAAGGGAGCACCAGCTCTCCTGCTGTGGACAGGGATACCTTTCATGAAGCTCAGAACTCCTTCCAGCCTTGCCAGGAGCACTTCCAGGGATGGGGCATCCACAGCTTCTCTGGGCAACCTGTTCCAGTGACTCACCACACTTACAGTGAAGAATTTCTTCCTAATATCTAATCTGAACCCACTGCCTTTCAGTTTGAAGCCATTCACCCTTGTCCAATCACTACATGCCCTTATAAAAAGTCCCTCTCCATCTTTCTTGCAGCTTCCCTTCAGCTACGGAAAGGCTGCAATTAGGTCACCCCAAAGCCTTCTCTTCTGCATGCTGAATACACCTGATTGTCCGACCTTTCCTTGTAGGAGAGGTGCTCCATCCCTCTGATCATCTTGGTGTCCCTCCTCTGGAGTCACTGCAGCAGCTCCCTGTCCCTGCTGTGCTGGCGCCCAGAGCTGGTGCAGCCCTGCAGTGGCTCTCAGCAGAGCAGAGCAGAGGGGCAGAATCCCCTCCCTGGCCCTGCTGCCCACGCTGCTCTGGCTGCAGCCCAGGACACGTTTGGCTCTCTGGGCTGGCAGTGCCCATGGTGCCTCATGTGCAGCCTCTCAGCCAGCAGCACCCCCAAGTCCCTCTGGGCAGGGCTGCCCTGGGGCTGCTCATCCCCAGCCTGTGCTGAGACTGGGGCGTGCCCCAACCCAGGAGCAGCACCAGCCCCTGCTCTTGTTAAACCTCAGGAGATTGCCATGGACCCCCTCCTGGAGCTTGTCCAGGTCACTCTGGATGGATCCCATCCTTCAGGTGTGTCAACCACACCACTCAGCTTGGTTTCATCTGCAAACATGCTGAGATTGTCTTTGATGGCTTTGTCTGTGTCATTAATGAAGAAATGAAATAACAGTGGTCCATAACAGACCCCTGAGGGACACCGCTTGTCACTGATGGACATCAATACACTGAGCCATTGACCACTACCCTCTGGATGTGACCATCCAACCAATTCCTTATCCATCTAACAGTCCACCCAATGAAACCCTGTCTCTTCAGTTTAGTGTGAAGGATGCTGTGGGGGACTGTGCCCAAGGCTTTTCAGAAGTCCAGAATAGATGTATGATAAAATACAAAGGAAACAGAACAGAAACAGATTTTCAAACAGAAAACAGTTCTTAATCTTCTGATTGAAAATTAATAACCTTCACTAATTTTTTCCTTAAGAAAAATCTAAAACTAGATATTGAACAGTTCCAGAGCCACAAATGCAAGGTTCAGTCTTGCAAATGCTTGTTTGTGCACAGTGTTACTTGGAAGGATAGTCCTGAGTTCAAAGTGAAGTCTGTTCAATTATCTGTCTGAGTCAGTACTCAGGTGTTTAAAGTGTTTAACCGGGATTTCAAAATATAAGCTATGTTTCTTGAGGCTGTAAGTCTGTAACCATGCATCAGTTCTTATTGAGAAAAAAAAATCATAATATTTAGAGTTTATCAGGAGTACAAAAAGCTGTCTCTACTTTCATCATGCTAGAGTTAAAATGAGCTGGATTCAGAAATCTTCACAGTTCCTTTGTTTTCATTTCTGCAGATACTGAAGCAATCTAGCTTCACTGGCATTAATGTTTGCTGAAACTAAAAATAAATTTCAGAGAAGTATAATGTGCTAACAGTTTTAATCTATTAGAATATTTGTCACTGAAACAATGCCTTGTCACTTAGTAAACCAACAGCAATTAGACATCACAATTCAATTCAATCACATGGAGTAAGAAAATGTCCAAGAGAATGATTCTGCAGCATTGCAAAAATGTGTCAAAGTAAAATCAGAATTTCTAATTGGTCCTAATGCTAGATTTTTGGTTTAACTTCCATTGCTTTCAATCAGATTCAATATGTTCTCTCTTCCTGGAGTAAAGTCAGGATAACTTACTGGTTGGAAATTATTTACAATGGTAAGTAAGATAATTGGAATAACTAATTAAAGAAGCATCATGATAAAAACAAGCATTTAAACATAAAATAAATTTAAACAGAGGTTTCAAAATCCAAATTAGAAATGAAATACAACTTTTTTACCCTAACTATCTCATAATTGTGCAGAAACAGTTGAAATATTCAGATCAATATTGTGGTCTTTACAAGAAACTGCAGCATCACAGCAGGAAATCTCTGAAAATTGACATCTCATAAAGAACACTCTAAAGATCACTTTGAGGTAAAAGCAATGATGGAAGTATACCATCACCTAGCAGGAAATACAATGCATGACACACAGAAACCATATACATAGATTATGTTTCATTTAAAACAATAACGAAAGTTAAAGTAGGTAAGGAAAGCTTTAGTCTTTTCTTTTGATGGTGTTTTTTTTTTGTAAAGAATAGTTACTTTTCAAGGACTAGCAAGAATTCTTAATGAAAATTTTACTAAAACTTCTGAGACCAGGTTAGAGTTAGGACTAGGTTTAGTTAGGACTAGGGAGAGGGAGAAAGCTGGTGACCTTAGAAAAGACTGCTACAAGACACCAGAATTTCCCCCGGGGCTTCAGTACATCCTGGGGCAGAATTTTCCTCCAAGACTTAGGATCAGTTAGGAGAACTATCCTCTTACCTCTTGGGAGGATATCTCTGGCAGGTGAGATCTGTTGGAGAAGCCTCCACTGACCTTGCAGCTCTTTGAGGAAGAGCTGGAAGAAGCTGCGGGAGGGGTTTCCACCTCCCTGGCTGGCAGCTGCATTAAGTACTGGCTCTCACATTTGTCTCAGTCTCTCACAATTGGCTCAATCCAAGTCTGCTTTGAGCTACTCTGCAGCCATGCCAGTGACTGTGATTGGGCCTTGCTGATGTGGACTGTGACCCTGACTCATGGGATGAATTCCTGGCTTCCTGACAAGACTGAGCCCTTTTGTTGGTGGGGCCACAGCTTCTGTCATGTTGTCATTATATTCTTCCAAATTCTCTTTTGCCTAACTGCCTTTACTGTTCCCTGAGAGACATGTGAGACCCATAGGAAGGGTGAAAAGATTGTGGAAGTAAAGTGGGGGCTTCTGTGAGAATTCTCCCAATTGCCTTTTTCACAAGGGGCTTCTGCATGTCCCACTACAGAAGTGTCCACCCACGCTTAGGGTTAGGCTATAGGAAGAGCAAAAGATGTGAGACCCATGAGAACAGTGGGGCTGTAAAGAGTTGGACAAGCCATAGCAGCACTCTGGCTTATCTGGGAACTCTCTCCCACCTACTATTTCCAACAATGGCTTCAGCATGTCGCTTGGCTGAAATCTCTGCCCAGATTTTTTTAGCACAAGGGCTAGATTTATGGACAGAGAGTCAGATATATTTTTTTAGACAAATGTCTTAAGGCTTAGCTACACAGTGAGTAGCTGCTTCCCACATTTCTTAAAATTGTCAGAATACATCCAGGGGAGGTTTTCAGTTTAAATTAATAGAAATTCTTCGTTGAAAGGCTTAAGTGATGTGAGAGTTTCCAATTTGAAATAAATATTGAATTTTCTATATGAGTTAGAAAAATGCTCTTGAGGACCATTTTTATGATAATTATAATACTTCTGTAATATTCTAGCATTTTTATAGTATTTATGACATTTATATATTGATAGCTTTTATGAAAAATTGAAGATTGCCATTTTGGCTTGGAAGAAAGTTCTTGTAGCAGTCATGTGCTACTGTTCAGAATGCTTACTATTTACCCTTAAATATAGTTATGTGATTAAATCAACAGGACTGATTGAGAATTACATGAATATAATATAAGTAAGGTATAAATTTGTCTTCTCAGAGGGAAAAAAAAAAAGAGCAAGCTACTGTGCATCGAAGAACATTGGAGTTCTTGGAGATGGGAAAATACATTGTACTGTTCTCCAATAATGATTGAAATATTTTCATGAGAAAGATACCGCTGAGATATATAGGGTTACATATAATACTACTGCACAAATAAATTGATATCCAATACAGTATTGACACTATAATTTGATAAAACTCTTCAATAGTATCTTCAAGACTGAATGCATGTCTTCCCTGCTCTTCTTTTTTTGCTGTGTTTATTTGTTTGGTTTAATTTGGTTTGTCTAGTTGGAATCTCTAGAATGACAGTGATATGAGGTCTAAACTGAATGCAGGCATTAGGCAAGAAACCTTGCAGGATATTTCAGCGTTTCATTGTTTATTTTAATTTGAACTTAATTAATGTGAGATCTCAGGCGCTATAAAGACAATGAGTGCCATCTATAAATGCTAATATAAATCAATAAAGAGGAGGAGGCTACATGATTTATGTTGGAACTGCGCCACCATGTAATAACTGATGCTCGTTCCGGCCTCAACAATGAATGGGAAATCAAAACATTAAATAGTGCAAGCAAGAAGACATCCTATTTTGCAGTGAGCTTAAGATACTCTACTTGTAATTCATTTTTATCCTATTAAAAGGTAGGTTAAATCTTTCATTTAAATAGACATCTTGCCTAAGAAAGGGGCTGCTGGAGTTTGCCCAATGTTTCCATGCCTTTGAGTTGTTGCCAGCTTTGCTTGAAAAATAACAAATGCAGTTGCCAAAAGCTACATGCAATAATATTACTGTTAAAAGAGTACTATAGGTACAAGTTTGAGGTATGCACTGCTTTTCATACTTTTCATGCTTTTCAACTCTATAATAGAGTTTACTATGTTTTTAATATTTTATTTTCATTACCTTATATTAGTAAAGTACAACTTCAGAATTGTTTTGCATATCCCTCTTGAAGAATAAAAACAAATAGTTCTACTTTTGAGCATTGATTGGCACATTATGAAAACATTGAAAGAGTCTCTATGAGTAGGGCTGCATTGACACACTGAAGGCAGGTCTAACATTTCTTCAGAGATTTTATTTATTCTCCTAGTTTCTTCTAATTTTATTTATTCTCCTAATGTCAGCACACATTTTCAGATGAGAATTTCGCTCTTCCCATCATTTTCTTAATTACTGTATTTTAATTAATTTTGAAGAGAAAAGATTTAAAGTCTTTTTTCCTCCATATATATGTTAGCTGAAAAAGAAGAAAAAAAGCAACTGGTGGAACTTCACTGAAGATGTTGTCTTAGGAAGCGTCCCTGTGTCAGGTGAACCATTTCTCTTTTCTATTATTTGAGTGCATTAAAATGAGATGCCCAAGTGCTCTGCAGATTCTGGAGTGACTGCAATTTAAGCTGTTTTGCATTCCAGAAGGCATTGTCATGGAGATTTATGAGCATGGGATCAAAGCGGACAAGAATGACACCTGTGGTAGAACTATAACTTTGTAGGTAAGGGTGTTTTACATCAGTGCCCATTCTTCTTACCAAATTTGACCCTTTTGAGTAAGAAAAAAATAATAATCACAGACTGTTTCAGAATAAAGGCAGGAGAGCTTTTGATTCCTAGAAGAGAAGATATGTAGGTCAGTTTCTTGTGTTCGTACCTACCTGTCTGTCCACAAGCTCCCAGGGAGTCAGGGAGCTGCCATTTTAATAGTCCAGGAGAACTGAGGTTACAAGATTGTGCATTGTGCAAGCCACCAGAATGATTAACAGTGTATACCATTAAATTGAGACAGAGGTCATGGAAATTTACCTAGATCAATACCCAATTCTTAACAAGGGTCAAAGATATTAACAGGCTCCCCAGGGAAGTGATGAGAGCACCAGCCTGATAGAGTTCAATAAGCACTTGTACAGTGCTCTCAGGTACATGGTGTGATTCTTGTGACTGTCCTGTTCAGGTGGGGAGTTGGACTTTGATGACCCTTCTGGATGCCCTTCAACTCAGAATATTCCGTGATTCTATAGTCTTGCAATTTATGAAAGGTGTGTGAGTAACTTTTTTCATAAAAGATTCTAATGGAAATTTGCCAAGTGCTTGCTTGCAGATACCTTGTCCTCAGAGTAAGCTCACGTGATAGTTGAAATTTTTTTGCTTTTTTAAGATTTCATTTTTTGTCACAGTGTACTAGAGGTTATAATATCATTCTAGATATAGCAACTTTTTGGTTTTGAGAACTGTTTCAATCTATACTGCAGATGAAAAAAATACACTTTTAAATCTTTTCGTTGGGTCAAATTTTCAAAGTTTTGTGGTCTTATATCAACTTACTTTTGCTTAACACAGTTTGGAGATATTTACTTTCCTCTTGAGAGAATTTTCCTCCATGATTAGTGTTTGTACTTATTTTGATATCCTTTTGGGAAAATGATTGTCTTTATTTAGACATGAGTGGAACTAACTCTTGACTCAGCTAAAATAAACTTTCCAAGGACAATAACCTCAATGCCACAAATTCAGTCCTACTTGTCTTTAGGTGGACATAGAAGCTGCTTGCCAGCTTTGTTGCATTTGTTCAGTAATGTCTAGTGAGAGTTTCAGAAAATTATCATCACATCTATGGAACTTCATTTCTTTACCAATTTCTGTGATTCTTCTGCTAATGTTGACTGCCTTCATCAAGGGTTGATATGATGATAGGTTTCATAACTGCATTTTGGGCTGCAGTGGAATCAGCCCTTGAAACAATAATGTTGAAGATATATATGAAGGGTCAGACAATTCTTTTCATTAGCCTAAGACTAATAGCTCAAGTCTGAGGTAAGATTTGAACTACAAGGTCTGAACAAACACTCCCACTCTCCCACCTATCAGTCTTCAAACTGCCTGCATAGATCCTGAGCTTTGAGGGGTGTGTTGACTAATAGTGCTTTATACAAATGACCTTTCATATGAAGGAGTCTAACAGGCTGTTGCCCTTCTAGAAATGCTTTTCTGCCTCTTTTAGCTTTTATTTGCCAGCATTCTTTCCTTTGCATGAATGAAAGGATAACTGTTTGGATATGTGAAATGATGATTTATTGTCAGGATCATTATAGTAGTGTTAAAAACAAATAACTCACCAACTGTCTGTTCTCTTAAACATGTGGTATCTGAGTGCTTCAGTGTTCTGTTCAAAGCAGAGACTTTATCTTTGTTCATACAATAAAAAGAGCCCCTTTACATTATTTACTTTAGTTTAGATTACTGTGTTTCCAACTGTCATAAGTATGTCAGAAACAAAAGATTAAAACATTATATTTTACTTGCCAAAACAAGTAATAAAAGAATGAATGGGAAATATTCTAGGAATTAAAAATATTTCACTGTTTGAATGTAGCTTTTTTAAAGCAACAACAAGACAAAAAAAATAGCAGAAGAATTAAGGGCAGCCTGTTCTCCCTTAGCAGAAAATGATACAATATTTGTATTTCTGGCAGAATAATTGTAGTTTGCTCAGGCTTTCTAATCTCTTTTTTTCTCTTGATCTGTGTGGGATGCTTTTTGTAGAATGTCCTGAGTTGGAAGGATGTGGGAAAGGATCACTGAAGCCTATTCCTGATCCTGCACAGAAAACCCCAGGAATCACATCATGTGCCATGTTCCAGGATTTGGCTGGTTGTGTTCAAAGGGTTTGTTTTCCTGCTATGTATTATGAACGACTTTGGAAGAAACACCTGGAAATGCTAATATTGTGTGGTGACAGCAAAATGCTAGAATAAAAGAGGGAAGAAGCTGGATATCCTGGCAGTTCTGCAGTTCACCAAGTCTGTTATTTCTGTTCTGTCTTTATAATGGCCATAAAATATGAGCTGGGAGTATGATGTCAATGCATCCACTTTCAATAATTGATATGATGAATAATCTCAACCTTCTGACACTTTCTGTATCTTCTCACATCTCAGGAAACTTCATTCATCAACCACATTTGAAATGTTTAAGTAATCTCAGTGATGTATGGAGCACTGAAACTCCCTTGTTAGAAATCTATGCTACTAACATTCTATCAAATTAAAAAGCCACTGAGCTCTTGTGCATAAAATTATCATAAATTATCTCTGAAGGTTCATTGCTGTTTGGAATGTTTAATTGCTCACTCAGCTGAACTTCAGCAGCTCAAGATTATTAATCAATTTGTCAGAGGGTTTCTCATAATGTCATCTTTTACACTGTGGTTATATGCAAGAAAAACCCATGTGCATGACAGTTTTGTGCAGCAAGTCAAAAGTATCCATGCATGCCTTTCACAATATTAATTTCATATATTTATGACAGTATTTTTCCGTTGTTGATTTCTCACAGAACATAGGAAAATTGTAATTACCTCAGTCTAATTTATCTGCATGGAAAACTAGATTCTCAAAAAGATATTTAAAAGTAAAATGGAGACAGATAATAAAATGGACCTTTTAATTCATTTAATCCTGGCCTACTGTTGATTGTCTTTGCTAGAGCAAATATTTTACTAACTGCAGTAAAGATGTTTTGAAGATGCCATACCTTAAATGTATATAAACAACATCTTCAGCCATTTTTCTTACCACAGAATGCATTTTTGCTTTAAATTAATTTTGCAGGAGAGAATTTGTCTTTGATGTACTCAACCAATTTATTTCATCTTAATTGAAACACATGTTCCATGATTTGCTTTGATTTTTTAAATTTATTTTAAAGGTTATAATTCATCCTTTTTATACAGTTTTCTTTCTTTTTTTTTTTTACAAATGCAACTGTGTATAAGACTTTATGAGTGTGTTGATGGTAATGTTTATATTTGTAAATATTTTTATCCATCAATTCTTTTAGGAGCAGCATAGAAGTAGAGGATTCTGCATTTCCTGTTCTATAGAATTCAAAAGGGTTTTTGAGAAACATGTTTAAGATTCTTGAAAGTTTAAGATTAAAAAGTTTCAAAATATAAAGACTGGAAAGATCATGGACATTATCCACTCTTGCTACTCCCTGAATGATCATCATATTATTTCCTATGCATGTGGAAAGATAGAGGGTGAAAGCTAACATATAGTTAATAAGTGTAAAGTGTCTGTTTGATACTGAGTATTTATGTAGTATATCACACCAAGGTATTTCTACCAAAAACTGAAAATGAAAGAAAATATCAGGTTAGGTTTTATTTGTCAAACTTCCTGCATAAAATTAATATATTGGAATGATAAATATTCTTGTGTGTCTAAAAAATGGTTCAGTTATCAGAAATTTGCTGTGAACTGGCATTAGTATGTTTTTCTTCATGTATTTTTACTGTATTCCTTCAAAGCCTTTCCTAAAATGTATTATGTCCTTTAGCTGATGATAAAATGGGAAACAAAACAGAAGTAACAAATACAGCACATACACTTTCTGACATCTGGGGTTATGAAAGCACATTACAACAAATGTAAAACAAATCCTTGGTACAATTTCATCACGATTACCCATCTCCATTACAACAAAATTTCTAACACCAAGAAATAAAGATTGTCATGATGTTTGGCTTTGATTCAACCCCAAAATGATATGCTGAAGATTGAGCATAAAATCTTCTGAAGAAATAGGAAGAGAAGCCAGATCTTCAGATTCCCAATAATATGTCTTAACACATGAATCCTTCCTTCATCACCCTGCTCAACAGTGATGCCTTACAGATGAACAACTGAGCTGTGATTAAATAGCTTATAGACTTTTCAGCATTTGTATCTTTTTTTTTGATCTTTTCATTATACAAGTCTGCCATAGCATATATTAGCACTAGGAAAATATAGGAATTAGAAATGCAGAGACGAACATGTTTAAAATGCACTATGTATGCAGCAGATCACAATTTCTGGAAACGTTCATTCTGTAAGGTCTTTATAGTTCTTCCTTTATCCAACATCAATTTATCCTGTCATTGATTATCCTGTCATTGGATGTGAACATACTATTATGCATGATCCCAAACCTGCACATACTTGGCTTAAAATACCTCAGAACCACTGAAAACAAACTCGTCACTGAGAATTGAGGCTGTTACTGTTTCAATGAAAAAGGCAATTGAGGACCAGACAGGAGTTTTGTATATTACAAAGAAGGTTATGCATTTCTGGCCATGCACAGAGAAAATGAAAGTAGTGCTGTAATTAGCTCATCGATAAATCAATGGGACTGAATGAGAACTAGCATAGTTTGGATGTCAAGAATCCAGAAGCTTATTATGTGTGTAATAAAATAAAGACTAAGACACATAAGTTAGTGTTCACAGCTTTACCTATATCTGCTATTTTCTTCTCCTTTCACAACATCATCCCTCTTCTCATTTAATCATGAAAGCTAGATTGACTTCTTTTGTCATTCAACCATTTAGAAAAACTCCTTGGTGATTGAATTTCTTTATCATTTATATCAACTTTGACCCTGAACCAGAAATTCTGGTGATGTAGTTTTTTGTTGCCCCTTGCCCAGAGACAGGTATGTTACAAGTAAAGATTGTTAGTGCAGATTTTGTCCTTCCATGTGCCAGAACTCCTAAAGTAACACAGGAATGCATGCTTGCATATCACAAAGTGTGGTAGCCTTTGATGTACTTCTTCCTCAGTACGACTCATTAATTTAATAGCTCGGAACACTCCATTATGTTAGTCCAGCTATGACATGTTCTGTAGTGTATCTACAAAAGGTTATTATGTAATGTTTACTTGGGGGAAAAAAAAGCTATATTTAAGCATAAGAAGAATTAGAAATAGCATTCTGCTATCTTTTAACATGTAAAAATTTTATGGGTCATGAATTTGTGTACATTTTTTAACATAAAAGAGATTATTTATTCTTGAAATATAAATGCTGAATATCAAATTTTTATTTAGTCATTTATTTCACTGTCCATTTGAGTCAGTTATTATGGATTTGTCCCCATGTATGTCAAGAAGTAATGACTTTAATTGAGAAAGAATAAACAGTGATCACGCAAAAATCAGTTTCAAATAACTCAGTTCTCAGTGTCTTTTGAAAAGCTATGAATCAATGCATTCTCAGAAGATTCAGAAGAAATTAACTGTGCAGTTGATTTCTAAAGCTTGAACTTCTGTGATCCCGGTGACCATTCCAGGCCCTCTTGGAAACTCAGTTTCCAGCAGTAGTTATTTTAGATGCCTAGATTTAACAGAG
This sequence comes from Melospiza melodia melodia, assembly GCF_035770615.1. Taxonomy (NCBI): domain Eukaryota; kingdom Metazoa; phylum Chordata; class Aves; order Passeriformes; family Passerellidae; genus Melospiza; species Melospiza melodia. The sequence goes on from NC_086199.1 coordinate 29,929,212, forward strand.
TTAGCAAATGATGTCTCCTATCATGCTCAAAGTCCCTTGATGTAATAGTGAGTAGGCCCCCCAAATGAATAAATAATACTGTTTTTTTATCCTCTACTGAGAGCCACTGCCCTGTTCTGTCCAGGACAGGGATAATTTTTGCAGTCCCTAGCAGGGTCATGGCCAGGACCTGGAGTTACTCTTTATCACCTCATGTCGTTTCCAGGGGTGGCAGGAGCAGTGTCTCCTGTGAAAGAGGTTCCTGCTGGTGAGTAAGAGTGGTGCCAGTCCCAGGATGGCAGGAGTGGCTGGGTAACTCCAGCCCCCAGCTGGAGGGAGCAGTGAGGAAGGCGTGATGGTCCAGTACTCTGTTGCTGGGGGTTTCCAGGACGGGCAAGTGTTTATTGTCTCATACTCTCTGTCATTAATATTGCTGCTGGGTTTTTTCCTTATCACTATTTCCAGTCAATTGTTCTTATCGCCTGACCTTTACTTTTTGTGGTTCCAGTTCTTGAGGAGAAAGGTAAAGGCAAGAGAGAGGAGTAGAGGGAGATGAGTAGTGAGTGAGCTTCTGTGTGGTTTGAAATTTCACTGGGAACACTAAACTGAGGAGTACCATTCTTAAACCTTGACTGGCACTAAAGAAGTAGTACACCTTTTAAATCAAGTTCCTAGTGCTTTTACACTATTGATTTTTCAAGCTTTTCCTGGAAACCTCTGACATACTAAGCTAAAATTTTTTACTTTATAATGCATTAAAGGTACTCACAAAGAAACAAACTGCGGGAGTAAGTTGCTTAAACACACTGCATGGTAAGGATGAATTAACATGTCTTGAATACAAAAGACCAGATTCATTCAAATCTCCCTGGGTGACATAGGTTATCCAAAAAATGACACAAACATTTCTTCTCTTTTTGGGACAGCCATCAGTCAAACGTTACCCTTCTAAAAGCTACAGGGACATTACTTCAGCCATTTCCCATTGACACATCTTTTCTCTTTCATTCCTTTGAAATGCTTTTAGCAGGTTAAAATGGTTATTACTTCATCAGATGTCCTTGGGAGGGAGGGTAGTTGAAGGAATTCTTTGCATATAGACGACTCCTACTGTGTAATAAATCTCATGCCTGAAAGTGTGGTTCTTGTGAAGAATGCCCCTAATGATTTGCAAACCTCCTTCAGGAAGATGGTGATGTGAAGGGCGAGCAGACATACGTAGTTTTATTGCCAACTGCGCTCTACCCTGTCTAAAAACATTACAAACAGCAATGTTCATTTACATTATTAAAACCACAGGATTTATCTTTGTGTACTTCTATAATGGCTGTGCAGGCTACCCATACTTGTCTTGATAGCAGGTAGAACAGTAGTCAGTCATTAATCATTAGCATCAGGCTTCTTAGGCAGTTGGAGACATTTCCATTTTAAAAAATAAATATATTGAGTGGACAAGGTTCCTTCCAGAGTCTATGTTTCTTTTGAATAAGATATCCCAACAGGCAGGAATGAAGTGACAGATGGAAGTGCAGGGTTTCTCTATGCTGATCAGGTTCCATTTTGTTTATACCATCTAATTAGCAGGAACAGCATAGATGAATGATTGATTATGTCACCTTCATGGCTTCTGAAACTTCTCTCTTACTTATCTGATTATAGTTCACACAAAGGTGGTTCATACCACCAGCAGTGGTGGTAATTATATCCGTTGAGATCCCAAATCATCAGAAAGTATAAGTAAACAACAGTGAACTTCATGCAAAACTAATTCTGATAAGAGTCCAACCAGTTGGAATTCATACCATAAAGCTGACGATAGCTGTCGAAATTGAATTAACATGATGGTTAAACAAAAAGACAGAGAGTCTGTGCATTTGAATTCCAGCTTCCACAGCTAGAAAGAAAGAGTATGGTGCCAGTACCATTTTCTGCACAGCTACCAGTGGCAGGCCTTCACCCTTGAACAATTTCTGATATAACCTACAGGTCTGTTGCTCTTTTCTCGCAGTTCGATGTGTTGCACCACCATAAAACTCTATTAGTAATGACCATATGGAATTTTTTGTGATCTCTGATATTCTCTACAAGCTCTTTAAACTCTACAATGAATAAGAGATTAGATCCTATAAAGTGCAGAATTTCCTTAAATATTTTTTTTCAGTTACATTTCAATATTTTTGAGAGCAGAAAATTGGCCAGAAGCACTAGTTGGGCAAGTGCTCTGTTGAGTTGTTGACATTGTTCCACATGATCAGAAATTAGTATGGAAAGACTCCAAGCTTTCCTCTGCTACTATGCCATTTCCATGGTACTTTCTTTGATTTTCCCAAGAAATGTTTTCTTTCAGTTAATGTTTATGATTGACTTCACGACCTAAGCACAGATAATGTATTGAAATGTATTCTCCTTGGTTTTGGATGTGGAGTCTAATTATGTCACCCATGAAAATAAACAATTTTGCTCATGTGGCAGAGATCAATTTTTTATCACTGCAATTCATAACTCCATTTCTTTCAGTTCAAGTTCATTAGGAACCAAATCAAAACAGAAATTCATGTTCATCAGGTTTCAGTTAGCTAAATTTTAAAAACATTGTATTTATCACAGAAATGTATCTGTGTGCCAATGAGAACGTCATAAAATACTACTTGTTTTATTACTTAAAGCATCATTTTGTTATTATTTTTGAACACTGCTGGAAAATTATGCTGTGTGAATCATTCACTCTTTCACTGTGAGTGCATGTTGGTGGGTTTAGAGGAGAAGTTTATTACAGACACAATAGGCTTTATAATTTTAGGGAAAAAATTACTGATTGTTGCTCAAATATTACACACAAGAACTCCTGTCAGTTTTATATGTCCATGTATAATGTACATGTTTAATATTATAAAAAATTTGTTTCTACTACCATTTTCCCTAAAAAGGGGAATATTTGAAAGTGATTAGATTAATTTGGCTAGTAAAAGAAATTATTCCTTTACTTATGTACAGAGCAGAAATGGGCAAGCTTCTCTTACACCAAAGTGCTCATGCTTGACATCTCAGTCACTTTGGGAGAGACTTCTTTTTATGTTGGTACAGATAGAGCTGTCTGTCTTGATAGTCTCAGTCTAATTATAAACTACAGAGCTGATGTAATTTTACACCCTGGATTTCAAATTTATATTTTTTAGTTTATTTTTTAACAGAAAAAAAGAAGAGGAGAATGGGAAGCTCAATCACTGATGTGCTTGATCACTGGCACACTGGAATAATATGGAGCAAAATAAAGTTGTAGAACTGCAAAAATAGCTATCTTCACCACTAAGTAATTAATTTTTAAGTGATCTGAAGTTATGATTATATTTATAAGCCTTGACATTTCTTACAGCTGGTTTTTATAGCACTTTATATACCCAAGAAAGATATCCAACTGAAGATGACTGTCAAACAAAGATGAGGATAAGGGAAATGATTGTATTCAGTTTAAATTTCTTCTACTATTAGCTAAAAAAATAATTTCTTTAAGACAATTTTAGACTTTCTTTATTTTCAGCTTCTAATCAGACTGTCTATATTGCATGGCTAATTTCTTAAATTTGTATCAAGAAAAACAAGTCCTTGGGAAAGAACTGCAGAAGTGCAGTAACAGTCCAAGGCATCTGCAGTGGGTAGCTGGAGAGAGATGTTGAAACATGAAAGTCCTTAAAAATAAAACTTTCAGTTTAATATAACATAATGTGACAGCCCATAGATATATTGAACTTGATGAGGTAACCAGAATAAGTGAAATGTTGAATATCAGTGTTCTCTATTAACACATGAGACAAGCATAGTGTGAAAAAGGCCAGAAAGAAGAAATGGTTTAAGAATGAATTAAGAAATGTGTTTTTTCAAAATGTTTAGGTAATATGTAAATAAGGGTAGAATTATGATGATAACTGCTGCTGGATCAAACCTCTCTAAATGCACTATCCTGACTTGGAGCAATTGCCTATGAAAAGCATATTGCAGCCAATGACAATCATAGTGTCAGAAAAAAAAGCCACACGTTAATCATCAGTTTTAGGAAAGTTACAGAGAATTTTAGTTTTTTTTTTTTTTATTTTTATTTTTTATTTCAAGTCAACAATTTGTTTTATTAATATTTTCACTTGTAGATTGAATCCATCTTTGTATAAGATTTAATGATTTACAATTTTGTTTTCAAATATCATAATAGCACTGTAAGAATTACAAGATAATTTAGATTACAGAAAAGAAGACTTCTGACATCTCTCCTCCCCCATTATATTATATTTATTTAACACATAGATGTAGTGAAGTTGCAGGTGAAGTTTTAGGTCTAAATTAGGAAATGGGGCTTCTTTTTTGATCTTTTTTCCTCAAGCAGAAATTTTAAAAATCACAAATTTTTCTCCTGGGCACAATTAAATTCAAAGTATGCTGCCTTTTGACAACTGTGAGTAAACTTTTAAGCTTGACAGAAAAAGTAATTGCTCCATCCATTTTAGTGCTTTACTTTATAAATAGTAAAGCGCATGTTAATTCTGTTTTTTTTTAGTATCACAAAGTGCATAGAGATGTAATGAAAACAAAGGATTTCTGAATGTTGTTTGAGCTGCACCTTGAGTTACAGCTATGTACTTACTATCTATATTATTTTACTGTTGCCTTCATCTGACTGATTCCTCCAGGCACAGCCCCAACATAAATATTAACTGCATTAACAGGTTATTATTGTTTTTAAGGGATAAAATGATAGTGATGAGAAGTAATAGATGTCTAGGCACAATGCATTCTGCTGCGAAGTCTGACATTTAACACTTTAAACAGGAATTGAAGATTAGACATAACTGAAAGAATGGACAGAACTACAGGCCAAACAATTGTACTGTTGTTCTGTTCTACCAAAATAATGCAGCCTGTTAAATTTTATTGCCATTGAGTTATTCCCTTTGTAGGCCTGAAAGATAAAAGGCTTCTGGCAATTAAGTCTCTTTTTATCAATTTGATATAACATTTCTTAATAGTGATATGCTATTGATAGTTTACACATTATATATAGTATCCCTATAAAAATTACAAAAATTCCATTACTTAATAATTTGACTTTTACATATATTTGGGTAAGAAGGTGGAGGTTTTTTGTTTCTTGCTATCGGTTTTTGAAAAAGACTTTAACAAATGTCAGTCTGAATTCCTCCTGAAAATACTTTCATTTTGTAGCTTGCACAAGCAGAAGAAAAACAGGAAGTTTCACGTGTATAGATATAACTGCTAAAAAATTAATACAGGCTAAGCGTAAACTAATTATTTTTAGAGTGAAAAGTAAAATTATTTTTAAAGTGAAAAGACTGAGGCAGAATTTCTTAAGAACTTAATTACTGACTTCTGAGGTTTTCCATCAGCACAGATTGGCAAACCTGTGTAGAGGTTTCCAAATAATTGAAGAGTGGGAATAAGACAGACAATGGCCTGGGCTTTCCTTTTGTATTTTGAAATCAATTTTTCACTCAAAGTATCAATAACTTTGGTAAACCCAGAAAAAATTAAGCCCTATGAAATTGGTTCTCTGCTATCAACTGTCAGCTGAGTGTTGTCTGGTTGGTTGTTTTGTTATCTGATCAGTAACTTCATGACAGGAGATAAAACCTCTATTCTTCACCATGAGAAAAAGGCTTCTACTTTCTATTTGCTGTGGAAAGACACAGTAGGATTTATCTTACCTAAGTTTAGCCTTCACAAAATGTCAGAATTGCAAAATATATCTTCATTAAGCTAAGGTCAGACATACCAGTAAATGCTTTGTATGAGTTCTTGGCACAAAGCATTTAGTGACTCAGCTGCAGCAACACTATAGTTAAAAGAAGCAGAGAATTATCTACTCTGAATTTGGGCCTGGCTGCCCTAAGTATCCAGCTGCTAGATGAAGTTTACATTAATAAAATATTTGTCCCTACCCAAGGGCATTCTGAGTGGCCTGTGTAAAGAACTCCGGAAAAATGAAAAGTAGATTTGTTCCTAGCAGGCAGGAAGGAAGTTGTCAGGCGGGAAGAGGATATGGACCTGTTTGCATGCAAGGGTCAGTATTTGGTTGCTGGATATTTCCTCCCTGTCCACACGACAAGAAAACCCTCAGTTTCCTGCGCAGGACAAATGGCAGGAAAGGGTGTGAGAGTTATTGAATGACATTATCATCTTATAACTTCATCAGTGAGGAAGACTGCTTACTAAAACTGAGAGCAAAGAACTCAATTTCTAGACCAGATATAAGCAACTGAAATTGTTGAAGTGTTCTTACTTAATTTCCTTAAATGAATTTAGTTAACATGCTGTGCCATTCTTTTCCATAAGTTCATTGGTATTTTCCATCTTTTTATTCATCAAATGACTTAAACTGTGTATGGAACATACCTGAAGAATTGGAAATATCTACAGAAACAAACCTTAATGACTCTATTTCAAGCAGGACTTGAAAGACTTCAAAACCTAGCATTTTTAAGGAGCAGCTTTGGTACTCATTTGTTTGTTGCTTGTGGCTTTTTTAAACTAAAACTGGTAAGACATAGAAGACTGGCAAGCATCTGCTCCATCAGATTATGTACAGGGCAGAAATGCTTGTGTGATCATAGAGCTCACCAGCCAATAAATAAAACCTGACCCTGGAAATATTCAATCCCATGTTAAATACAAACTCGACTCATTCTACTCAGGCCAGAGAGGTTATTTGGGCAAGACAATTTTTCCCTGTGCTTGCAGGAAAGGTCATATGACTAAACCTGTTAAGTTTAGTGATTAAGCTATCCCTCACTATTAATTTATTTGTGAAATATTTGTTTTGCAGAATTTTGTTCACAGTCGTTTTGTTTAGCCTTTTCTGAAACCTTGTCCTTTTTCACATACTTACTAAAAGAGCACATTCAGCTGTAGATACAAACTCATAATTGTACAGAATAGGTTGGTAGAACAAATCAGCAGAGCCCCAAAATAGTCCAGGTCTATTACTTTATTCTAGGCTTTCTAAACACACCATGTATGAGTGGTAGGAATATATATGGAACACGAAGTTATACATCTGATTTGAATTGCTGCATGCAAAAGACTGTACAAGCTAATATCTATTTTATAGCATTTTAGTAAAAAATTATATAACTTAATAGAACAATTTCTGTGTGCTACTGGAGAGACCTTTGTGCTTACTGAGTGCTAGATTTGAAATTCTGTATGGATTGGCTGTGGGACGCAGCACAGTAAATTCCACAAATGCATTTTTTTCACACACACATGTGCACACATATGTGTATTTATTGCATTAATCTACATAATGGCAAACAGACTTCAGAAAATTATAGGAGGGATCATTCATCTATAGCAGATGAGGCACAGCAAAAACATGATGAATTGGTTTGTAGGCCCTGAACTGCAGGGACATAAATAAAGTATCCTCTGGGCTACACTGGGGATCCACTTCAAAAAATGGAAAAAAAAAGAGAAAAAGATGATGGAACAAAATTTATTCCTTTCTTTGTTGTTTGGTGCAGAGTTTTCTTTGACACGTACCATTTAACTGAGAAATGTTCCTGTGCAGTCATAACTTTTAATGTGTACAGTATGATAAACATTGCATTTGCACCACTTCATCACTTCCACCACTACTGCAATAATAAACAAGTTTTCTTCACTTATTTTATAGTAATTAGTCTAATGTCACGTGCAGTTTACTTTTACATACAGGGCAAATATAATTTATATTCCTAGAGAATCTTAAATATTGATAACATGATGTATGATGGAGTTATTTCACTGGATAATATTAAGAAGATATCTGTGTCCTATTTTATTACCAATGACATTGTATGATAGCATGGCCCTTTATGCCACGAGCACACTAGGCAAGCCAGTTAATAAGAATTTAATTTATGGCACAAATCTTTCACAGCATAGAAATTCCCTGAACCTCATCACACTTAACTGCTATATTCAGGATAAATTAACTGTGCCCTTAGATTAATAAACAGAAAACTCTACGTAAATTAGATATATATTACTATCTATGAGAGTGCAATAGCACAGGTATTCTTTCATTCAGGTGTAAATCCCCATGGAGAGAATTAATCCTGAAGTCCTTCAGAGAAAAGAGAGAACCTGAGAATGGAGGGAGAACTCTCTTCCTCTTTTACTTACCATCTTAAATCATATCACAGCCATATTTCCTCCCCACCCTCACAAATCCAGCGGATAAACAGAAGATCTGGTATATCAAAGAGGCAGTAGCTGAACACAATCATTGCAGCTTTAAACTTGCACATGCTTCCTTTTTATGCTGATAGCCTTCAAAGCTTCAGAGAGAGGCACAATGTTATCTTGACTGCTACTCTGAAAATTTAACCTGGCTTTTTCATACTGGCTTGATAGGAAAGAGTATAGCAGGTATGAAAAAGAATCTTCCCAATCAAAATCAAGGTAATCCCTGCAGTGAGCCCTGAATCTTTGGAAACCAACATAATTCACATCAATTTTGTGTTCTGACTCAAGTAGGGAGGTAGCTGTGTCTTCTCAGACTAAGCTGTGATCACAGTGATTATGTGAACTCTTCCTGGGGCCTAAGGACAATGACTAAGAAGGAAAAGCATACAAACAAGCAAACCAAAACATCTTTAAAGCAGAAAAGATTGGCATGTAATGACATAGTCTGAAGAGAACAATACCAGCACAGCAACTAGAAAGAGAAGAGAGTCAACCACATTGCAGAACATATTTGCCGACCAGAAGAGGAAAAACTTGGCCTTCTGGAAAAAAATGTAAAACTCCCCAGGAAATGAGTAACTCATGGCTCCTTTTTTCCAGGGTAGTACCTTGAACTTTATGAACCTCATATTGTTGGAGCTGTGAGCAAAATCTTGAGCTTATTAAGTGTATCATAACACATTAATACTGATTACGGAAAAAAAAAAATGGTACAGCAGTGAAAAAGCCCAGTTTTCTTCATAATGCCACCACTCATTAGTTAAGTAAAATGTTTTGTGCTTTCAATTTGCTTTCCCACAAAAACTGAGGTCTCTTCATTTACTCTGTCCTTTTCTTCATAAAGCATCTAAATATTTCTATTCCGATAATGAAGAACCTGGGAAACAGAGACTTTTACAGAAGTGCAGTCATTTTGAATGTAGCAAACTAGGCTGAGAACCCATGCTCACTCATTTCTAGTAAAACAGTGTATCCAGTGGACCACACTTCTTCCTATAGCTGACACTGTGCACAGCTGCTATACAATGTCAGTTGGGGTTTTATTTTTCATTCGTTTGCACGCCATCTGTCCTGTGAGTAAAAAACAAGAAGCTATTTAAACATTCCTCTCCACTGATCTCTTTCCTTCCTTCCGTCCGCCAATAGGCTGGGGAGCCGAATGGTTTTGTAAATTACAGTTTACATAGATACATGGATATACATATAGCTGAAGACAATGCCACCTAAGAGTCCCACAACAACTTTAAAAAGAATGCCTTTTTCACCTTTTCCCAGAAAAAATACTTTCAGGTTAGGAAAACAATCATGACATTCCTAATCTCCTGAGTAGGGAAGTTATTGAAGCCATTACATAATATCACATTGTTATATATGTACTCATGGAATATGTCCCTTTCTTTTTCTTCCCATACCCTCTCCTCCTCTTTTTCCTCCCTCTCTCCCTCTTTATGTGTGTGTGTCTCTCTCCATTACTGTTCCTCTCCCTCTTGGTAGCCACATTTACTTTTTTGAATCAATGAACTGCACAGAATATTTGCAAAACAGTTATTAAATCACAGCTATCTGTCCCCTTGCCACTGCAGCATATACCTGTAATCCCCAGGTAGCAAATATATCTGGTATTATACGGAAGCTGAGCTTAATATTGGGCCTTACTCAGACAAGCTCTGACCATTCTTATTATGACAATTTGTATATTATCACACCTGTCTGAATGTCTTCTATTCCTGAAGAAGATTTAGGAATGAAGGTGTTGATAAAGGAGATATATGCCCCATGCCTTAGCATAGCCATCAGAGAAAATAGTTAAGATGACACAGGCTCAGATGTGGACACATGCTGCTTTTTGCTAAATCTTCCATAGGGCTGTAAGTTAAAGCAAAAAACAGAGCAGTCATCTGTGGGTAAAATCTTACAGTAGTGCAGAAAGATCTGCCAAAGCCCATCTGTTGAAGCTCTTCATCATATGCTTTGGGTTTATGCTTCCTCCTGCTGTGCACAGGCAGCTCTCAGTAGATTGAGGGAAAGCCAAGGACAACACCAGGCAGGTGCAAGGTACAAATCTGGGTGAACACTAAATGTGGATTGGGCACAGCCCAGTGTATTGCAGGAGCAGGGCTTTCAAAATTTTCAGGTACTCAGCGAGTACTTTAAAGAGTAGGGGTAGATGGGTGCAGCCAAAAGGAAAATGGTTACAGTTGGGCATTCCTAGAGAGACTATGAGGGTGATCTAACCTATCGATCCTGGACATCTCTTGGGAGCTATTGACTTAGGAGATTTCCCTTTGTTTTAGCAAGATAATGTTTTCAGTACATCCTTGTCCAAAAACTGTCTTCTACTTTTTAACTTGATCCCTGCCTTTTGTTGAAAATATGCAGCTTTTGCTGGATACCTGGAAAAAACTGGTTTTCTACAAGCATTTAGGTTTAAAATGTGTTTGTGCTTACATTTAAAGGGGAGGAAAAGGTTTCTACATGTGTTGAGTATGTTTAAATTTGTCATCTTCCAAAAGACATTTATGTTTTATGCTCAAAAAACCTGTTATCGATCTATGCTTGATAGAGGTTTACATTACCAGTGACTGATTTTCAGGAAGCAGAACCCCTGCAGCTTCTATTGACTTTAACTGTCTCTCTGAGTAGTCAGAAGTCCTGTAAACTCTACTCCTATGATATATTAGACCAGTGTATTTATAAAATTGGTCTTGTGATAAGCAGGAAAATAATAAGTCATGCTCCTTGCTACATATCAAACTCTCATGACTCTTGATTTCCCTTAGGAATCATGTAATTCATGTTAACAGTCCTCACATATTCTTTGGCAGTGGGAATATGGAGTACCTCTTTAGTCTTCTGAGTTCTAGCTTTTTTTCTTCATTAAGGCGAAAGAGACCGTCTGGTTTTCTTCAAATATCTTTCAGCTATTGGTGTAAAACCCCCAGTACTGACAGTCAATGTAATTAATATTGCTGCGAATTATCAGAAGATATTGGTTATTCCAGTTTATCACATTCACTTTTAACTGAATGTGTGATATGCTGAATCTAAGAGAAATACCTGTTGTTAGTTGTTATGCAAACACTTTTTTTACCTTTTGAACACACACTTTACTGTAATGTCCAATATATAGGTTCAGATTTCTTCTGGCAAGCAGCTCCAATTTATTAAAATAGAAACATTGCATATGATGAGAACTTTTCAGAACTTGTAAAAAATTTTGTAATATTTTCTGGCTTTTACAAATACTCTTAGTTGTGAACAGCAACCACCATGAACATTTAAAGGAAGGTTTTTTGGTTTTTTGGATATTTTTCACAGTACATTCTCCAACAACTTTATCTTCACGGAGTTATGTCAATACCTTCAGCCAAAACATAAGGCTTTCATCCAATTTGTATGCTGATCTCCAAAGAGAAAATTTTTGGCTGACAAGGAAGAGGATTTAGACTCTCCAAAATTTCTTGTCTGGAAAATTGTACTATAGGGAAACAGTCTAGACATGCAAACCCTTCTTGCCAGGACTGATTTTTCTTCCCAGGCTCTACATGTGGTCCTTTCTCTACTTCCCATTTTTGAGTATTCAATCTTTCTTTCATGTCAAGTGACTGTGTGTAAGTTTTTTTGTCCATCTCCATCTTGCTCTGAGTATGGCATCTAGGAGACCATGCCTTGTGCTATCAATCTCACTTTTTGAGAGCTTTTTACGAAAAAATCTTGATCCTCTTCTTTCATTTCTAAATTAAATGGGCAAATTTATGCGTCTTCTTCATCTCATTCAAGGGTGAATATACTGCAGAGGAAATGTCCCAAGATAAATTACAACTGAATCATTTCAGCTAAGCTGCTAGAGGTTTGGGTGGTCCTGTGGTTTGCAGGTCAAGATATTAGCACATCCTCAGTATGATAAGAGATGCACAAACAGCTACACCCATTCTGTCCAGGGATGATTCATTTTACAGAGGGGAGGGGATGTTTCCGCAGCTGTCCTGCTGAGGGGATGTACAACAGAAAAGCCCATTTAATCTCTCACCACGGGCACTTCCATGGAAGTCCTAAGAGTGGAAGTTTCAGGAGGGACATCTGAATCAGTGTGTCCCCTGGCTGCCCTGCCTACATCCCTTTGCACTTGATGCTCTTTGGGGCCTGTGCTAGCACTTTCTAGTCTCTCAGGGTTATGGGCTGTAAGGGATTTCTGCTGCTGAAGGCCTTCTCAGGGAAAGCTCCTTTCACTTCCAGCTCTCAGATGTTTGGCACAATCCCAAAAAGAGTATGGTTCCCCTGCTAATTAGTAGATGTTCAGATATTACAAGTCCTGTTTACTGTGTGCCCAATTCTTGATGAACCAATGAATACAAATGATGGCAAAAATACAGTGGAGATGTGACAGGGATAATTCCCTTGATGAAGACTTGACAGATATGTAAAGAACTTAAAACCATGAAATTTAAAATAATTAGGCTCTTTGATTAAACAAACAATAAATCAAATTGCTCTTTTATTTTGTTCTTCTTATTTTTTCAAAAACAGCACTTTTGAAACAGCAGCTTGTTCGGGGTGTCGTAGGCCTACCAATAGCATACATCGAAGAGTGTTTCAATAGGGCTAGTTAGTGCAATATTGCAATTGAAAGGCCAGAAATTTTAAAGACTGACAAAGAAATTATCATTAAAAAGCACAATGACACTTAGGCTACCAACAAATTTCAAGGTGACAGTGCCAAATCTTTACCTTCTTCCAGTTCTTTGTTTTTCTGTTCATTCCACATCACAGACCCACTATGGCAATATTGAATGAGTTAAGCCAGAGCTCATACAGAAGTGAATGAACTACAATCTACAGCTTGTGGGTCATCTGCCCTCTAAATCCCATGATCTGCTTTTAAGCATAGATAAATAGAGGAGAGAAAAACTGAAGACTATTCACTTGTAACAGCATTCCTTCCATTACAAGGGCAAACGTAGAGATAGAATCAACACTGCTTTTAGAAGGCACGGAATGTTAATAACTTTTATTGCTAACTTTTGGGTCACCGCTGGAAAAAGTAGTGACTAGGTGATTAATTTATAATTTTGGCAGAGACTTATGGGGCTATTGTCTATGTTAACTGTGACCTGTGGCTTCTCTTCTCTTCACAGTGAGTCTCCTACAAAAGGAAAGTTGTGACTGTGAGGAATCTGCCTAGGAGCCACGAGTCTTTAGAGGTAAGTCTTCCTTTGTATACTTTTATGAGGAAAGCTGAAAATCTGGTCCCTTAACAAAAGCTCCATCCTGTTCTAAAGCAATTTCTTAGGCACACAGACTGTGTGTGAAGCTGACTCGAGTTTCAGTGATTTTTTTTTCCTTGCTGAAAAATAAACAAACTTTAGGATCAGATTGCTGATCTTAAAGCAACTATTCATTTTCATTTTGAAAATTCTCTATTTTACTTTGTTAAATTTTATACTTGAAATGTTTGTGCAACTGATCTCTAAAATGAAAAAGGAAATCACGGCCTTTGTGATCACAGAAAGTGTGGAGGGTTCAGAGCAAAAATACAGTATGAAATGAGAGAAGTACTTTGACTCAGAGAGCCATTTCACCAACTCCATAGTGCTCAAAAAAGACAAACCTATCAATGGGAAACTAGACATGCTAGGAGCCATGAACTTCCACATTTAGCACAAAAACAAAGGGTGTCACTTTTTCATGCTGTGTGAACAGCATAGAAAAAGGTAGGGAAGGTCTACAACTACTACCATAATGATGTTTATAGCAGAAAAACCTTTGCAACTTTATGATCAGACACACAGGTAACAATGATAATTCAGTCAGCTCTTTAGCTGTGAACTTCAACCAAGTCTTGTGTGATCAGAGCAAGGATTTGAATCATGCCACGGAGAGAGTGCAGACAAGATACAATCTGTTTCTAGTGTTAGTGATTTCTGATTAGGTTACATTATTTTGATCCCTGCAGGACCAAGTTTTCACACCTGACTGGATCTGACAGTCTTCCAGGCAGACCATATATCCGTCAAGAGAAAGAGGCAGCCTTGTGGCTATGACAAAGTAGTACTGCCCTCGGGGAGTTCTGCAGATCCAGATAAAGTTATGTGTTCAGCCAGGGATATACTAGTTCCTGGGATGGGATGAAACTGCATATGGCTTTAGTGCCGAGTCTACGTCTACTGAAAATATTGTAAAAGTTAGTATAATTGGAGAAACAGCACTCTTCTGATGTGTACCCTCCTTCCTTGAGTAATTTTTTGTTTTGGAAGCTCATTTGCTTCCCATGTTGGCTTTCTACTGTCTTTGCACTGCCTGCACGGGTAGTGACTAGAGCATGTCCTCCCTGTTTTCTTATGCCCGTGTCAGATTTTATAGCCACTAGTTAAAAAACTGCAAAGAAGTCTTAAAAAAACGATTAAACATAAGAGGAAATCCTTATTCCTGTGAATGAACAGGGAGGGTGAAAAACTGATCTCTCCACCATGACCATTTTCCCCATTGGAATCTTCAGAGATTTCTTCAGAGACCTGTGGTTTTTGGAAGCACAAATCTTTCTTGGTCAGCTTGGATTGACAAAATTCTATGTGAAAAAATCCCAGATAATTATAAAAATGTGACTGTGCTGTAGCACTAAGCATTTCTAAAACAATGTTCACTAGTTCTGACAGTGTTTTCATCTCTAAATGCTGGGCGTGCTTTCAGGGCAAAGTAGAGTAAGCAAGGCTATAGCCTGCAGGGGCTGCTGTCATGCAAGAATAATTATACTAGGATGGAACAAACAATCAAACTGTAAGGACAGATGTTGTTTGGTTTTGTTTTATGTTAAGGGCTAAGTTTATGTTCCACATTAACAGAAACAGTATCTTTTTGTGGAAGTCTTGGGATACTTTCCAGAACTGATTAAGAACTAAGGCATATACTTTTCAACATGTTGGGATCTC
Source organism: Melospiza melodia melodia (assembly GCF_035770615.1). Classification (NCBI taxonomy): domain Eukaryota; kingdom Metazoa; phylum Chordata; class Aves; order Passeriformes; family Passerellidae; genus Melospiza; species Melospiza melodia. The sequence goes on from NC_086199.1 coordinate 29,944,349, forward strand.
CTATCTGAGAGGATGTCCTGTTTACATTTTGTGCTTTAGCTAAGTAAGTATGCTGCATAAGTGCTCCCGAAATGAGGTGAAATATAAGAGGGAAAGATGGCTCGAAATGGATTTTCACACAGGTTTGAAAAATGACACTTGCATGACCTCTGTCATCAAACCATTTGGGATTAGTCCTACAAAGGTATATTTTTAATGAGAATAGGCACTCAGAAGGCATAGACCTTGACATGCATGGAATGTATTTCAGGGGGTTTAAAACTTTTTTCTTTTTCTTTTTGGAAAGAAAATATAGAGCAGCTGATAATGTGGCTCATAGCCAGTCTCATTTTATGAAATGACCTGTGTAGGTAACCAAAAACTGATAAATCTAAAACTAGCATAAAGCAGCATTTAGGAATTACAAAACTAATACAGCAAAAGCAATAGCTGCTCATTTTTATCAGCCCTTTATCATTTAAAGTCTTTATGAGAATGGCAGTATACTACACAGTACTTACACTATATTGCATGAAAGGCAACAGAAAATCAAATTCACTTTTTTAAGGTTTTTTAAGTAATTATTTTTTTTTGCATGGGACTGACTTTTTTTTTCTTTGGTGGAGGACTGAAACTTGAAATTGGAAGACAAAGGGGCAAATTCCAAAACCCAAAATAATTTCAATTTTAAACACAGGCAAAGCATAGCAGACTAATGGGAAACTACCTAAAGGAATATAATAGTAAATATCATATGTAGTGCTTCTGCACACCCACAGCTTAAGTGCTGTCAAGTTTTGGTACAATTCCAGGAAAAAGAAAAAATTTAAGGCACAGTTTGATAAAGTGTTAATTTTTAAATGTGTATAGGGAGTTTTTCAACCCTGTCCAAAGGATACTGATGGGCACACTTCTGTTCTCACTGTGACCTCCTGAAGCTAACTAAAATTAACAAATCTTCATTTCACCATCCGGGACTAACCCTCTCTCTCTGTATATAGATAGATATATAGATGCAAATCTTTTTAGAATTCTTTATATTAGGAATGATATCCAGGGCCAAAGGCTGAAATCGTTATCCATCTGGGTTTCCACTTGACCTGATGCTTCTTGCATTCACTTTAGTAGTGTAGTATCTTAAAAGTCCTTGTGTACAATTGCATGCAAAATGAAGTCCATTGACATGAAACAGTTTGAGGTCTGAATAATATGAAAAAAAGACTTTTCCTGGGAATATGCCCAAAAGAATAGGTGATGGAACTGCTTCAAATAATAACTTCAGTGTATCTATGATAGACAAAGAACCTTTCTGACATGAGATTCACATTTATTTCTAATCAAAAATTTTAGAAATCTTGATCTCTCTCTCTGAGCCTTTATGTGGAACTTATCATCCCTGCTTCTGAGAAAATGAGAATAGTTCATTGTATGTACTATGAGGTCTGCCAGTGTTATCTCTGAAATATGGGAACTAGTGGTATAATAAAATGTACTGCAGAACTCTGAAAGCCCTTGATTCTATATTTACATCTCTGAACAAGCTCACTTTGACTCATAGCTCCTTAATTAGAGGCATAGTCGTTTTTCTTTTCTGTAGGGCATTTTTTTACCCTCACAATACAAGCATACATTTGGTAACTAATACCAGCAATTAGCCTCATCTGCTATGTAAATGAGTGTAATTGCAATTAAATACTTTAGTGGGCCCGAAGGGAAAACATGCAATCATTACAAAGTAAGTAGGAGTACATGGTAAAAGGACTTTTAGGAATGCTAGAAGTGTTTTTTTCCCTGTGGTGCCTATGGTCCTTTCCATTATTATTTATTTCTTCAGGAGTTTAGAACCTGGTTCAAAGGATAATTTTTCTCTTTCATTGAGAGCTGTGAAAACCACAGAACAAAGAATGACATATTTTATGAAGAAAAGAGAAATTATCTCCAGGGTGTTCACAGGATTTTGTGGTGAACATCTGAGCATCACAAAACAGGGTACCAAAACAACACTGGAAAGTTCCTGGATTGGTTTGATTGTCAAAGATTTGTTGGAATCAATGACTGTGACAGTTTTACACTAACTAAATAACCGTGTCAGTGAATATGTCTACATTATTCCCTGTCTTCCACAAGAGCTGTCACCAGCATACTGTAGGCAGCCTGTCTGGATGGTATTGGATGGTACACTAAACACAGCATAGGTATATACTATTGGATGGTATACTCAACACAGCATAGGTATATACTATTGGATGGTACACTAAACACAGCATAGGTATATACTATTGGATGGTATACTCAACACAGCATAGATATATGCTATTGGATGGTACACTAAACACAGCATAGGTATATACTATTGGATGGTATACTAAACACTGCATAGATATATACTATTGGATGGTACACTAAACACAGCATAGGTATATACTATTGGATGGTACACTAAACACAGCATAGATGTATACTATTGGATGGTATACTAAACACAGCATAGGTATATACTATTGATGGTATACTAAACACTGCATAGGTATATACTATTGATGGTACACTAAACACAGCATAGGTATATACTATTGGATGGTACACTAAACACTGCATAGATATATACTATTGATGGTATACTAAACACAGCATAGGTATATACTATTGGATGGTACACTAAACACAGCATAGGTATATACTATTGGATGGTACACTAAACACAGCATAGGTATATACTATTGGATGGTATACTAAACCAGCATCATGCTGCTGAGCTTGGCCACAGTGTTTGAACAAACTGCAAATCTAATTTTGAGCATGTCCTCCTCAAAGCTAATAGGGATGCATTGTCAGATATAACTCAATAGTATAATTATGATTAACAATTTTCATTTGCATAAGGTTTATATGTAATTTTGCTTCTTTGTCAATAAGTTTCCAGTGAAAAATATGCCCTTTGAAATTTGATTATATTTCTCTAATTTCTTCCATTAGTTCATGGAAAGTAATGTAACTATCTGTTAAACCTGGGTTGCCTGAAATTTCTTAAAGACTTGTGGTGGAGCATGTGTATTTATTATGTGCAAAATCTGGAGAGTGGAGGAAGTCTGGCCAGAACATTATAGAAATTATTCATCTCTTAAGCAGTGTTTCACTGCCCTTTCATATAGACCATCGCTGTGTTACTCATTCTGGCATTAGAAGTTCTAAGGGTACCCAGAGATATTTCCATGAGCTTTAATTTTATCACTGGATTTAAAAAAGAAAATTAAAATTTTGCTAATAAGACATTCTGAGCTGCTATTTTGTTAATAAATTATTTTATATGCTAAATTTTCACCGAATTTGGGCATTGTAGATGTTCATCCTTATGAAAAGTATCGGTAGAATAGTGTCAACACACTGACTGAAATCCAGGCTAGGCAAGACAGAAACAAGCTATCAAGAGCAGAAGCACCTTTCAATAGAAATAGGTGGTGCCTGAGTTTATCAGTTGTTGAGACATGTTGTGCACAGGAATGAAAGTTCTGTTGGATTATTTATCCACTACTTCACTGAGTTTTTTCTCTGTGATATATGAATTAATTTATTTTTCTCTCAGACAAGGTAATCGTTTGGGCCTATCCATCTCTCAGGATGACTTCAAACACCAAGTGTAGTGCAAGTCTCATTGGTTGCACTTACCAGGAAAAAGAGATTAAAGAAAAATATTGTTTCTAAATTAGTGTTCCCAAGTTCCCACAAACTGCTTAGTGTCATTCAGGAATGCATGGGTATCCTTTGAGTAATACCTTTCTTATGTAACTGAGGGCAGACATAATTGTTGACAAAAATATTGCTGTTGATAAGTTTGCATAGTTGGTGGACAAATCTCTCTCCAGTAAAATATTATTTCTTAAATTCAAAAGCATGTTGATAAACTTTGAAGATGATAACCTATTTGCATATCAGTTTTATACCAACCTTCACAAGAAGTTGTGGGTATTGTTCATTATCTAGAACTAAAGAAAGAGTATTTAAGGGGCATTTGATGGTACAGGCTTTCCAGAATAGCTACTATAATAATTACAGTTAGATTGTTTATTTTATCTCTTCCACTTAGAAATCCATTTTATATCTTCTGATCATAGTAAAGTGATTGCTGAGATTTCTTCCATTGTTGTTGAATAGAAGTCAATTTATGTTGATCTCATCTTAAGTGTAATTGTCCTGTCAAATAATGTAATTATTGCATGTTTTACCAAGATATCTGGATTTTGATCATTGAGGGTGGCTGTCACTGTAGAAGCTGAGTTCATTCTCATTTATTGATATCTCAGTCAAGAACTATTCTTTGTTGAGAACTAGTCTCCCAAGGAATCCCATATTCCACAAAAGAGATTTTGGTGCACTCCATAGCTTTTAAGGTGAATGTGCTGATTAAAGACAGACTTTCACAATTCAGTGTGCAACACTACATACTATTCTAGACAGTAGGAGCAAAATGTGCTTAGCAGAGCAATATATACATTTTTAAGAAGAAAATATTTTGTTAGAATCATAGCTGTGGTTTCAAGACACTAAAATGAAATTCAGGAAAGTAGCAGTCTGTTTTTAGGACTCAGAATTTAGAAGGGATTAAAGACAGGTCAAGGTTCACCATATTGCTTTGATGACTATCATTAGCAATTGTTTTCTATTCCGGGGACCTTTGAATTTAAGATCTTCCTCTCTTTAATGTTATGCTAATTGCAGGCACAACACATTTTATAATTGAACATTCTCTATGTTCTCTATGAAATTTTAGTTTTAGTAATGGTGAAGTTGTTAAAATTAAAATTGAGTGTTATTGGTTTGGGTCTGTGGAACATAATTTAAAGGAACTGGAATTCAGGCCACAGCTTAGGTTGTAAGTTCTAGGAAAGGATTTGCAGAGAAATGTCAGCTATAAGTCCAGTGCTAAACACATGTCTGGTCTGTGTGAACTTGCATTCACCTTAGACCTACGGAGCACAAACTTTTTCTTCCAGCCAGCTGCAATAGTCAGCCTGTTTGTAACTTCCTTGTAAGTGGAATTGTTTCAGCCTTTCCCCTGCCGACAGCAAAACATAAACATGAGGGACATTAAAATGGAAACAGGATCCTGGTCCTTTCTGTTTCTCAGTTTTACTTAGTAGTGACCTTTAACCCTCATTAAGATACTTTAGAAAGTTTGGGACTCCTTTTTTTGTATAGCTCATTGTGGGAATATTTAGCTTTGTTATGTTGTTTTTGTCTTCCAAAATTTTAAATGCCCTTAGGCAGTTTTATAAAATATAAACCCCCATATTTACTTATTCTAAAAAAGATATCTGTAGACAATATTTCACAGCAAATGCTCTGGTCATTAGAGCCATCCCATAGTTACAAGGGAAACATTGACACTCAAATTTGACTCAAGAGGAGTATGAAAGTTTTGTCCAGGGCAAAACACACATTTGTATACACACTAATGGATACTAGCCCTAAAGCACATAATAATGTTCAGAAAATATCAGATATAGTAGTTTCATCTATGAAAATATAACTTATCTTCATGAATACAAAACTGTGTGTTGGAATTTGTTGAATGGTTTGCAATGTGTATCAATGCCTAGCTATGTTCTTTGATTTGTTTGGCTTAGAAGATTCCTGACCTCTTCACAAATATGTGCATGCCTTAGAAATACACAGAAATGCACTAAACATAAGAGTCAATTTTAAAAATTTTGCCCAAGGAAGTTTGAATATCTGAGGTCCTCAATTTCTAATGTTTCCATGGAGAATTCTTTCCCTTCAGTTAAAAAATTAACCATGCTTCCTCTGATTTAAATATATTGAAGAGGAGCTATATTGACATATATGTGACTTCTTCTCCCAGAAAAAATGAAAAGTGCCACTGAAAGATGTCCAAAAAATGAGGTTTTTAGTTGTTGACGGTACTTTCTGCCCCATTGGTCTATTTTTTGTATATAAAATGTAGCAAAATAATGGGCGTTACATGCATGTTTTCAGAGACTGCATTTAGGTACCCACTTATGAAGTGAAATTATTTTACCAGAAAGGAAAATATTAAATTTTTTTTTTTTGACTTTCAGAAAACACCTTCCCCAGGGGATTATTTCTTCATCATATTTATTCTAGTAAAATAGCTAGGAAATTTGTTTCTCTTTGTCATTCTCTGGAATTCTGAATCATCACTCCATTTGTAAATCCAGCAAAAAGTCCAATTTTAAAAAATGTTGTATTTTATGCTACTTTTTCAGAAAAGCAATTGTATTAAAAATATTTCCCTGCAGTCTTTAACTTGATTTACTTTATTTCCCAGTTATTTTTCCTCTTTATTCTTGTTCTTTCTATTGCTAAAATGAACAAAAGAAGTAGTAAAAAAAGAGAGAACTGTGAAAAAAAAGTGCAAAATATTCAAAACATCTTTGATTTTCCTTTTATATATCATATGGAGAGATTGTTCCATATTTCCTTTCAAAACAGGCTTTCATAAGCATTCTTTTATGTGAATGTAAAATACTTTATTTTCCTAATATCTAAGACTGTAGGGTACTTCCGACAGATGCTGTGCTTTTTCAGATGAATTTTGGTAATATTTTTTGAGGTGTTGAAAATTGTCTTCATCTTTGACAGTATGTTTGAACAGCTTAATGCTTTATTGTTAAAAATGCTTCCATTTCCATCTTGAGACCTTTTGGTTTCAGTACCTACTTATTAGCTCTTATATTTATCTAATTTAATGTGATTAAGTGAAGGCAAAACACATTATGTCATATCTTTTATTCTGATATTCAAATTGCTTGGAGATTTTAATCTGATTCATTTCCTCTGCTTCTTTTAAGGATGTAAAACAACAGTCTAGATTCAACAATGATTACAGTGAAATCAGGGGTGAATTTGACCCTATCTCTCTAAATTTGCAAAATTAAACATTTAAGTTTCTACTGAATTAAACAATTAAGTATCTACTGAAAACTGATGTTCTTTGTCTGCAGTTACCTTTATTTTTATACTAGTGAGGTATAGCCTACCAGATTTAGTACAGACCATCATAATCCATAAATTTTATGTCAATTAATGGTAACATTTTCACTTTTGTCTTTACTAATATTTGATGGAAAAGATATAATTCTTCATCAATGATTTTAGAGATTTTAGGTGGTTCAGAAAAGAAAAATCAAAAATCTTGTGCAATGATACCTTTTAAAAAGTGACCTTGTCTAAGTGAGGCATTCTGACTTCAATTAAATTCAGAGTTAGTTGGTCCCACAGGTAATGCTGGAATATATAATGATAGCTATTATAAGAATACTTTGCAAATGTAGTTTAAAAAACCCTAAAAAAAAACCTGTTTATGCTGTGCTGGTTTGTAAAACAAAAAAAAAAGAGGAAGACTTTACCTTTATATTAAGTAACCATTTATGAGGTCATTTTTGGAGTGTACTGTTACATAAAACATGAGGTCAGCAAGTAAAGGTAATTAAATTTTAGTAGGAGCAAGAGTCACCAAAAGGTTTTTTCTTTCATCCTATCCAGTCTAAAATACCCATACAATACATCATTAATATCCTTGGAATTGTTAATTATTTCAACATGAATAGAGGTATCAGTGCTGCTAGCTTAATTTAATACCCTCTGGGAAATTCCTGAAGAATGCATTATTTCTTTCATTATTTTGTATATTCAGGAACAACAAAACATCAAGAAAATCAACCTAAACATGGAAATACAGTTCAGAGGAAGCACCTGTTTTTATCCTGGATGAGAAATTTTCTCTGGAAATTTTCCATCAGAAAGTGCAATTCAACTCATTTCAAGTAAGTTCAGAGGAACAAACCTCTTTCCCTTAAGTTTTCTTGCAAAGAAGCCAATATTTTTCTCTTTTGCTCTTTTACTTAAAACTGTTTATTTAAAAATTTAATCAATTTTCTGTGTATCAGAGAAAATAGTATTAAAAATTTAGCATTACCCTCTTTTTGTATTAATGAGAAACCCCAATTTTATCATAATAAAATATTTTAATTATCCTTATTTCCCAATAAGAATTTTAAAATTTGGGATTTTGAGGAAAATTTGAAGCAGAAAAAAAAATCAAAACCCTGCATATGAAATCCCAATGTTTTCCTTAAAGCTTGTTAATTATTTTTCTACCAGCATCATTCAGTATTTCACTACTCAGTACGGGACCATTTGCCGTATTAAAAAATAGGTGTTCTTGATTTACAGTAACACACAGCACATGTGAGGCTTGTGAAACATTCTATTTTATGGAACTGTTCATTGGCACTTCTAAAGTTTAAGTGAGCTGAAAAATTAAGTTTATTTCTCAGTCTCTAATCCAACTGTGTTTCTCAGAAAAGAATATTCTTCATTTTCTTCAGCAGAATAACCTTTAATATTCAGGAGAAAATTCAATGTTGGCAATTATATCTTTGATATATCTAAGTCTCTACCTGCTATCTCAGTGCAAAAAGATTTTCTCTCCAATGGACTTTTAACTTTCAAAGAGGTGATGTTTAAGGAGGCATCAAACCATGTGCAAACCTGTTTTGACAACTAGATTTTAAAAACAATGGTGATTTAGCAGATGTACAGTGTGGTATCACAGGATTTTTTAAAAAGCTATTTTAACAGATAGTGATTATATTTTTTAATTAATGTGGTGACCAATAAATGTTTCTTTGCTCTGGTTTTACCATAGTAGATTTAGCTCCATAAATTGAGAGTAAGCTCTGGGTTTTTTTCTGGTAGGTTGAGAATTGTACTGTAAAAAGAGAGTTTTATTTCTCTCTTTTGTGTTCTGATTTGAAAAACTTCAAGCAGCCAATGGTTTCAATAAAGATTTTTCCCCAGTCTGCAAGTAGAATTTCTCATAAGCATGATGAAGGATCTCATTGTAAGGATTTTATTTTTTCACATTTAATGTTTGTATAAAAATAAACATCAGCTATGCTAGATTTCAGAAGAAATAACCATCCTTAACCATCTTCAGAGAAAGTGGCTACTTATCTAGTTTCTTTATATGCTCTCTGATAGCACGAATTTTTAAGCTGATGGATTTCCACTGTGGACTTGAGGCATGTTAAGTATTTATAGAAGAGATTTATTGAATTCCCAGGGTATCACAGTAGGAAGAGAAGAAAGTGCTTTGAATTCTGGTTGCAACCCCTGATCTGATCCTTTTCCCTAAAATTCCTCAGATCACTCCTTGCCACCCACACATACTGTGTTGCTTAGTAATTCCAGGTTGGTTGAAATTCCTATTGCTGTGGCAAGTATACATGTCAGTCTAACAGGTATTACCTCCCCTGCTCCTGTGACTGGAGTTTACTGTGGAGAGGTCAGGAGTGGAAAGAAATGTATCCCACTGCACACCCTTTCAGTGTGGCCTTTAAAAAAACTGTATAACATTCAATTTTCCTCTTTTTGGTAAAAATAGCTAATAATTCATCATCAGTGACTAGCAAGGTCATTGTTCCATAAAGCTGCTAATGTCAAGTGGAGAAAACAAAACAAATTAATTCTGCATCTTTTAAATAGAAAATGCAACTGAAGTTATGAAAATAACACTTTCAATATAAATTAGTGCAAGTAATCTCAATAGAAGACAGGTGTTGTTTGACCAGCTTCATCTTATTTGGCATATGGGAATACTTTTCAGTCATGAGAAACATGGGAGCATCCTTCTCCATAACTGTACAGTAAGCATAAAGAATTTCAGGTTACAGCGCACATAATATGAGCAGCTAAACTGGTAACACATTTTCATGATTGTACATTGTGATGATGACTGGACAAGTATTTTGTGATTTGATACTGCTTCTGGCAAAGTGAATGAATGCCAAGATTGCCAGAGCATCAAAGGAAACATTTTTAATTTAAGTATGCATGCTGAGATGCAGCTGTGCCAATACATGCATATTTATTGGATCTGGCCAGGAGGCAAATGCGCAGCTAATTAAACCATAGTAGTGCTGGCTAAGGTTTGATTCTAAAGGCCTGGGTTGTTGAAGGCTTAGCTGAGATGATTCTGGTGGATATAGAAGCAATTTAAAAATAAAATAACCCTAGGCAATGTTAAACTTGGACACTGATAACCTAGTAGTTAGTTTTCAATGGGATCAGGATACACTCTGGCAGTAGGCAAGCCTCAAGAAAATCATATTTACACTATTTCCATTCAATCCCATGTTTTTGTTTGGGTAGCTACTAGTTGGTGCATCAGGATGCTATGACCAAGGCGTGCTTAAGAAATAGTTTAGCTCATACTTCGCTGAGCCATGTTAGTTGAATTATAAACAGGACACCTACATCTTCCCAGCGCTAGTAAACCTCTTTACAAAAGTTTCTTCTCATTTACCAGCACATAACAGATAATCCAGTTTCAGAAAGTCCACTTCTATGGAAGTTTAGGTGCAGTAGATTTTCTAACTATGCACTGATCTGTGAAATTTTTGCAAGAAGATGTGCAGTATGATGTTTTTGGTTTCTGAAAGGAATGTCTGTGCACTAGAAACTGCACTGAGACACTGCTTACCCCTGGCTAGCTCACTGGCTGACTCCCAGCCTGCATTGGATTTCCGGGCCAAATTTTAAACAAGTGAAAATTGCATTAAAATACATTTTTTCTTGTAATTTACATTAAGTTTGAATCTTTATTATTCGAGGTAAAAACATCATATTAAAAATGAGAATTTATAATACTTTCATAATCCCAGGTAGGCAGCATCACCAGCCTCAGGCTTTAAAAGAGTCTGTTCTCATATTCTTTCTAATCACAAGACTGACTTAAAATTCCTGAAGTTTAAAAATAAATGCATAAAAATAAGGTTTTAGTATTATTATTGTGTTGGCATTTCAGCCTTAGGGTACACATTTTTAAGGGCTTCCTCCATGACCATGGAGGCAAGCAATACATTAAAAAAAATTAGTGAATAAAAACTGAGTTTAGAAACTGACATGATGATATGACTTAGAAGCAGGAGTTGTAAGAAATGTGTAAAATCTTTCAATACAGACAGTAAAATCCAGAGAACTGGAGCAGGTACCCATTTGATTGGGATATTTTACCCCTTCTCATGGGATCTTATTCTACCTCTTCTTCCATGAGTACAATTAGTAAATTGGTCGTTGAATTTTTATCCCCCGTGAGCAGGCTGTAAGGAAGTGTCCTATCTATTCCCTGACAGACTGTGTTCAGATCAACTTACTGCCTTGGAATGCAACTGAGAGAAGGAAGGGAGGAGGCAGGAAGAAATAGCTGAACATAAATTAAATAAACAAATAAATTCTGCAGCCTACTATAACCAAACCAAGACTGAGCATGATTTGTTCCTTCTGCTTGCCTATGTGAGTTGTGAGGGGATTTTAATTTTTTTTTTTTTTGACCTTACAGCATAATATGTGTAGTCTAGCAAACAGCTACTTTTCACAATGAGTTATTCTGAACAAATTGTTGATTAACCAGAGAAAATCAAACTCTGAGAACCAGTATCATTCCTTCTTAGTCACAGACTCCCAGCTTGTTTATTTAGTGTCACCCATAGTCTGTCATGGCTGACCTAAAACTATCAGAAACAGCCACAATTGCAGCCAAGCATAAACAAAAATCTGAACTGAAGGTGCAAGGGGACTCCCATTCTAAAGATAAGATCTATTGCTGTAATAGCCCTTGATTATGATGACCAAATTAAAAAAAAAAAAGGAAAAAAAAAAGAGAAAAAGACCAAACGGCAAATACACAGACACATTTCTGTTTATTTATACATGGAGAGAGGGAAAGAAATCATTTACAGAGAGGAAGACATATAGGGAATAGGGTTTCATTACATGTCAGTGTTTCTCAACAGTTTATAAAACATGATTTTGTGAAACTAAAGGTTTGCTTGTGGTCGTCTCTGTTTGCTTAATGACATTTTGTAAAGTGATAAAAATCACATGGAGATAGCAGAGAGAGAAAGGGAATCTGCCAGATGGTTATCTGTTGGTAGAGTGTTTTTCACCCTTCTTTCCACCTACAGCACAGAAGCCCTGGTTTTACACTGAAGACAGATTTGCCTTAGAAGATACCACATATGAATAAAAATCTCATATATTATGCTTCAGGTGTGTGAAAGATTTGTAAATTGCTGGTGACACAGGTAATGAAGGTGACTCATGTGTGACAAAAGCTGACTAGTTATTTAAAAGATGTGGTTTTCAGACAACTTCCGATTTTCATTGTAATCAGTTTCCCTGAATTCATAGGCGTTTCTTTAAAAATAGGGAAAATTAAAAAAGATTTAAACACAAACTTTGAACGTCCTGATGTATAACCACTGCTACTGTTGTGGGAAAAACTGCTTGCACTCCTCTGCAGTCATGCCAAGGGCTTGGTCACTTGGCCATTTTAAAAGTCAGTTCCTGTCTATAGCTTAATGCTCAGTATGTTACAAGGTTTCATTCCTTACTGTTTCACTAAGTTAAATCTTCAAACTCAAAACTTCAGTGTGGGTAGTTTTGGGAGTTTGTGCTTTAGAAGTAGTCTGCACTTTTATTAACATGTGCTGATCAGATTAAAGGAGGGAAGAATAATAATGAGATGACTCAACTAGTGTATTTTTTTTCAAAATGTGTGAATTCAAAGCGCTCTTAGCAAATAGATGTCCTGAGAAATTTTATAAATATGCATATTTCAGAAATCATTTGGATTTGACCCATATTTCTTAAAAACTCCTGAAAATTTAAGTCCTTATTTTTTTTGCAATTAACAAAACTTAGATATGTTATGGCTCAATTCTCCCGTATTTCCTCTCTATCTTTCTTTATTAATTTCATTATTTTTTTATCAAACTGCATTGACTATTCAGTAGCATCAATGGTCTATTCAATGGCAGCTCTTAGACCCTTAGAAAGTTCCCAAATGCTTGTCATGCATCATAGCTTCTCATATATTAGCAAAAAATCTGTTTGATAACTATAGAGCAACATTAACTTTCACTTGTAATCCAACGTAAAAATTCTTACCTATTAGTTTAGTCTGTCACCATTTTGGCACAGGCAATAACTATCTATCTGGCCTTTCTGTTTGACTGGAGAGAACTGTATTGTTCTGTGTTCTGCACAGGAGAAATGCACAAAGTACTGGGAGTTTAGGCATATTGATTAAAAAGTAAACAAACCAACTAACCAACCCCCTCCCCCCTTATTTGGTTTTAAAATTATTAAAAATTCTGCTTGGAGCTCATGTGAGGTATATCATATTTACTTGTTAATTATTCCTCTCTTTTCTTGCCCTGCAAAGGATATATCTTGATTCGGGCCATTACAACAAAATGCATTTGGGAGCCCTGGTCTTAAAAAAACCCAACCAACCAAAAACCAACACAAACAAGCAAATAAGCAAACAAAAGTGGATATGGGGAAGACATAAAAGAGTAGCATTTCATGGAAACTTCAAATTCACATTTTATAATTTCCTGGCCCAGAAGAACTCTCTGGAAAAGTCCCTTAGTGTAAAACCAGCATGCCTGTGCTGAATGCAAGCCCAGAAATACATTCCTAAAGAAAGGGGCTTAGGAGGAATGTATTATGGAAGTGTTGAGCACTCATCTATTCTTATTTATTTCATTATAGGGCAAGATATAATTTTTAGAAAAGCCATGTGGAATTTGTTGCTTAAATTTGTATACTCAAACATTCTTTATAATTGTCATTGTAGATGCTGTTATTTGGGTCTGCTGTGACTGTCCAATGTTCATCTGCTGACAAGGAAAATGTCTTCTTGAAATTGTGTGGGTTTTATTGACCCAGAAATAGATCTAGACTACTTTTGGTGGGTTAAATAAGGAAAAAGGAATTCTCTCTGGTAAACAAATCTCTGTAAGTCTGATATGAAGATTTCTAAGTATCTGCAAGCTGGCTGAAGGAATACATTGCTTCCCCCAGGGTGACATTACACCTTAACTGGCAGCACTTTAGCCCAGACTAGCAGGTTTTTGCATCAATCTGTCTTCCTGGGTTACTGACCAGGGCCAGGTTTGGCTGTAGACTTGAGTATTCTATTGAAAGAAAAGGCTTAAGAAGAATTTAGATATCAAGGTACTTAGCATGAATACATGCACTTCAATAAGTCGGCTGCAGAGAGGCAAAGGCTTTGTGAGGGTAAAATGTCATTGCTATGGTTTTCCATGGGAGGAAATGTTAACCTTTGCTCTCCTAGCACTTGCTGCTTCTGGCACTTTTTCTCTATGAGGACATTTCGGAAGCTAGGAAAGATCCTGGAAGGAGAAGGAATTAGAACACATGCAAAGCTCAGTACAGAGGTGAAATACAAGCTTTCAGCAGCGTAGAACCACAGCTCTGTACTGTGGCTGAAAATTGTTCACCCTTGAAAGCTTTTCAGTGGTCAGGCTGAAATATGTGTCTTGGTGAGTAACTAGTGAACTAGTGTCAGCAGCAGTAAAAATGCCAACACATTTCTCAATTCTTTTGGCTTTCTTAACACAGACAAGCATGTGTTTACTGAGGTTTATTTTGCCAAGGTACTAAATTGATAATGCTGTGAATACCACATAACTGTATGTTGGGTGCTGACTCTATACCATTATTTATTCCAAAGCCTCAGCATCAGTTCTTATTTACAAATAACTTGGGATAGCAAGCAGCTGATGAATAACTTTGTCCTGCCATTTTTCAGCATGTATAGTATCCTCCAGCTTTTGTAAATATATTTAGAATTACTTTATTCTCTATTTAATGATTTAATTCTCCTACTTACAAAGTAAGATTTCTTTTGGCTTGTCTAGTAGCCAGTGAATACACACGCTGATTGAATTCTTTTACAATGTAAAAAAATCACTATTATCTATGATTTTCAAATGGTTGTTTGCAAAGAATATGTTGTCCAAAAAGGCAGTGACTCCCCAGCTTTTGTTGCTACTTCTTCTTGTTTTCAGCTGCCCCATTGCAAAAAGGAGTAAAAGTACAGCATTCAAATGGTGCTCTTCTTTTAAGCAAGTAATTGTTGGAATTGTCATGGACATGTCAAACAATTGCAAATGAAAAAGGAAGGAGCCCACGATAGAATCTCTTCTTTAAGATAGATATTACAGAATATCACATCTGATTTCAACAATTTTTCTTTATAAAAGACTTTCTTGAAGTTACTCAGACCCTGGAAATATAATACAACTGTATAATATTATTTACCTTTATTCACTCATTAAAGTATATCGAGATAGTTTTAGTTCATAGTGTTTGGGAAAGTCTTAAAAACAGCAAAACTTTGCGTTAGTTCATCTGCATTTAGTTTTAGTTCAATCTGTGTTTAGTTTTACTGTGGCAAACACAGTAAACATATGATTTTATTTCTCATTAGTTATTTGGGATTATTCTGATCAAACTAGAAGAAAAGATTTGTTGCCTTTGTTTTTAAAGGCACATTTTTAAGCTATATTTCCCTGGTTTTAGAATTTTATAACTTGACAGGAAAAAGTGATTTTGGTTGAAATTGCAGACAAGGTCTCAACTGCAAAAACACTTCACTCCAAATTTCAAAACACTGTGTCATGTTCAAATAATGCAACAAATCATGATGAAACCTAATTAGAATGGGATGCCTCTTAAAATGGACAAGTTTCTTCAGGAATTCAGCACCCTTTAAGAAAAAGACTGTATTAGATCAGGAAGTTGTCAGTGCTTGTACCTCAGCGAAACATTTCACCTCATGCGTGCCTCAAATGTGTGACTTGTTCCTGGATCATGAATTAATTTCAGAGTACCTTGTAGAGTTGAAGATTTAAACCCTGTGGTTCGATAAGAAATCCACTCTTTTTGCAGTTTCTGATAGACTTAGGCTTGGGACAATATGAATGTATATTGGAATCCAGCATTTTGTTAAACACTAATGTGATAAAATTACTGATTTATGTGGAAGCAATTCCTGGTATATGACCATCTCTCATTCTTCTCCTTTTCTTTATTAAATAGGCTTATTCATCCAGCCATATATGCTTCTTTGAAAAGAGAATTTATGCTGCTTGATGTTCCTTTTATTCCATTAAAGTTGGATAAATAAGAAGGCTTAGTTTAACACAGCAAGCCATATTCTAGTCTTGATAGACTAATGTCTCAGCAAGATATTCATCCACAACTGATGAGAAACTTTTTTTGGAACCTGTTTGTTCCAGAAATAATGTTCTTTGTCCACACCAGAATCCTTCTTCCTTCCATAAAAAAAAAAAATCATTATAATAAACCAAAACATTTATTTCAATAGGTACAACAAAATTGAAACTTTTTAGAAAGTAAATAAAACAGTTTATTTCTCAGTTTCCCTCCTCTTCCCTTGTAACTCACTGCATAAACATACCTGCAAGCAGTTATAATATAACATTCAACATCATATGAAGTTCTTTCCTAATACATCGATATTTTGTTCAGGCTGCAACTATGGTAAATATTTCTCTCCCTTTCTGCTCCCTCCCTACTCCAAATCTTGGGTGTTTTCTATGATTCTGTGTCATTGTGAGTAAAATGTCAATATGTGTAATGACACAGCACAGTGAAAACACATATTTTCATATTCATGTAAACTCATGTAATTGTAAATTAGGCTGTGCCACCCGCTATCATAACATACTTCATGTGAAAAGATGCTAAATTTACTTGACCTACTTTCATCTTCATGTTTAGGAAACAGGGTATAAGAAGTAAACAAAGTAGTTGTGCCTCATGCAGGAGATGATTATTGTTTGAATTTATGATTCATGCCTTGAGCAAAATTTTGTTTGCGATCTCATTTGCAACCATAATTTATATCTTTACTAGGGATATACTGTGTATTTGGGAGGTTATATATTAGGCATGCTTTGTACTGGAACAGTGTTCTAGCTTTGGGTATAGTATTTTCTATGTTTCTGGTAGGTATAAAATTTTTTGGCATAGCATTTATTGTAGTAAATATGGAATTTTAATTTATTTTCTTTGGAATTGCAATTCCCCTTAGGAATGTCCTATTATATTTACATCAATGCACTTGTTACAGCTAAATCAAGCTAGTATTTAAAAGAGTTGCTAATCCTACAAACAATGAGTCATAAATGCAAGAATTTTCTTTTTCAGTGTTTCATAGCCACAATGGTCAGTTTCTAATAATGAGTGTTTCATTTAAGTTAATTTTATTTCATTTTCATTTAAAACAATCTAAACCAAATATAGCTAAAAATTTCTGAAGTCCAATGAAGTCATCTTTTCAGAGAAGGATGCTGATTACAGAATTGTTCTATTATCTGATAAAGCAAACTGAATAAACTTAGACGTGTTAAATGAAAATCTATGAAGAACGTAAATCTGGAGAAAAAATAACATGGGGGAAAACAATAGATTGCCTAATATATAATAGTGCATTACCACAAAGAGTCATTACAAAATGGACTTTTCTATCTTTAATGTTTATGAATCTATTATTCTCTTTGGATTGCTGTTTACTGTGACATTCCTGTGAGGTGTCAGATAAAGTCACAACCCATACAATCACAGATGATATGCCTGATCTTTTTTATTTTATTTTTTTTAATGCATCTTTTCTTCCAAATGCAGATTCTTTACAGATAAAATCTGGTTTCGAATTACAGAAATATAGTTACTAACCCTCAGGTAGCTGGATTGCAATAATTTCACCTTTGTGTTTTGTCTTTCAGAAGGTAGAAAATTCTAATTCTAGTACCCTGAGGAGAAAGGGGGTTTTAATTAGCCATGGGAGATCCACGGAAATCTGTACTCCGGGAAGACTGCACATGGATCCTGACACCTCCAGCAAAAAGACACAATGTCTGACCTTGTCCCAGAATTTCTGAGTTTCTCACTGTCTGCCACAATACTAATTCCTAAAAGAGTGGTTTTCAGGAACTGTCACTGGTTCCCTTTTCTTTGCCTAAGTCATAGTAGTAAAATTTAATGAAAGCGAAGTGTGTTGTATTCAGTAATCACTAGTTCTACAACTAGTGATTCTTTCTTTCACCTCCCAAATCTGTGGACTCCTGACTTCATTAAATGGTTAAGGAGACCTTAGGCTTGACATGGTGCCCAAGAAGAATGCAGTGAAGATCCCTGCTTGTACCTTTAGTGCTCTTTAAGCTCAGGAAGAAAACCAGAGCACCCAGTATCTAATGGGAAGTGAAAGGCAAAATGTTTTGCCTTCTTGTCCTATTTCCAACCTTCCAGTCCACTACTCTGGAAAGAAAAAAGGGGGTTGCACAGTGGTGGTCAAGGTGGAGGTGGTGACCCATTTTTCCTCAAATGGGAATCTAGGATCCATCCTTGTTCTGCTGCTAAAGAGAACTGAGAAGCAGCAAGCCTCTGCAAACTCATGTTACTCAAAGACATTGATACATGAGAGAGTAGGGTCTTACTGACTAGTCTAAAGGAGCATGCCAAATTACTTTTCAAAGACAGAATCATTTCACCTACTTGTGAGAGCTAAATTTCAAGAATATTAAAAGGAAGAAAATTACTGCATGATAGTGAGCTGCCATTGTAATATGTGCTGCTTAGTGCTTGAACATTGTAACTGTCAAGCTGATTCTATTATGAAAAAGGGAGTAATTTAACATTATTTAATATTCACAATATGCACATATTGAATGGACGTGTATGTAGAATGTAAGGCCCTATTTCAGCATAAATGAAATTTTAATCACAGGAGTACTTCTATTGGTTTTAATAGAATAACTCTTATTCTCACTTTTATGCATGTGCATAATAAATAAGAAGTTACTAACGAATATGCTTAAAAATCACTGCGGTATTACTTTCAAGAAAATATAGAAGATATTCTAAATTCTCAAGTGCTTCTTACTCAGTTTATGGGATTGATTCTCCATTCCACATTGCCTACCAAGGCCAGTTTGATTCTGTTAGCTATATCAGGGCCTTCCTTTGGTACATGGGTAGCATGAAAACAAATGAGAACAAAATTTAGTTTGATTGGCGTATTTCCCAAGTACTGAAGGTTTAATGCCATCATAGTAAGTTAGCTGACTAGTGCTCAGATGGGAAACATGGAAAATGTAGGAGGATTCTACAGTGTGTAACTCCAGTCAGTTCTTCAGTGTGTAGCTGTAGAACTGACTGCTTTGCAGATTGATGCTTGAAATGTACAAGATGTGGCAAATAGCATAATGATTTATCTTAATGTTCTGGTACAACACATTAGGAACATCAGTCGCTTTGGAAAGGTGCTCAAAAAAACCCTGTAGGTTCTCCAAGGATCTAGAAATAGCCAATAATTTATAGAAATCCTATCTGGTTTGGAGCCTGTCTGCCAGCACCATTTTTGTCTACTTTGAGTCCTGTCAGGTTTCTGCTTCTGCATTTTGTTCAGTGATGGCAATGTGATATGCAGAGATATCTTTGGGAGTAGAAAGTGGCACCTAAGATTTGCTCACCCTCCTGTCGTCTCCAGCCCCTCCACGGCTGCATAGGTAAGAGCCTGCCAGCTTGCTCTCTACTGCACCCTTTTCACCTTGCTTTATTTAATGTATAATGGTAAAGCACTGGCAGATTAGTTGAGGAATATTTTTTTTTATTTTATTTTATTTTATTTTATTTTATTTTATTTTATTTTATTTTATTTTATTTTATTTTATTTTATTTTATTTTATTTTATTTTATTTTATTTTATTTTATTTTAATTTTTTTTTTTGAGAAGTAAATCTGTTTAAGGGCTACTTTACTCCAGCTAGGTGAACTATCTTCTTAGGACAGTAATATTGAAAAGGGAGAGAACTTACCAATAGTGACAATAAAATAGCAATGCTGATTTATTATATGAAATATATATAATTTAAAAATTGAAATACCATGAAAAGACCAAATTAAAGGTGCAAATGCAGATGGTTATCCTCCAACAGATTTTAGAAAATTAGTTTTCTAGTCTATCACGATATTTTAGTAGTAAGTGCTAATATTAGGAGAATGACATAAAGAGATCTGAAGGCATTAGGTCTAATCACCCATGTTTCTTCCATAGAATAGGAAAATTGTGGCAATATCTCTTAAATGACAGGCTTAAATATCTGCAATAGCAGTGTAAATTTTGGACTTCAGCAAGTATTTTTAATGTTACTGCCTTTACATAATTACCTTAATGTGAAGAAAGGCGTATCATGCTCCATTGCTCCTTGTCTGTGCTTTAAGGAAAAAAAAAATCTTTCTATAAAAAGCTTCTTAGCTTTAATTGAGCAAAAGAGTTCATATGGGGCCTGGAGTTGCAGCTCATAATTTCTGTAGACAGGTTAGGTTGCTGTGTGATGATCCTAATTAAATTATATAAAAGCATTGAGCTAGACAAACCAAGACCCGCTCCATCAGCGCAGCAGGTGAATGGAGCCCGCGCAGGAGCCGCTCCCCGAGCTGGAGTTGGCGCCGGCCGTCCTTAGGTGGCAGCATTGTCAGCGTTTGTGCGGCTCGGGATGCTCCGGGAATTCTGTGCGCTCCCCAGACCTCCCCCACTCACAGCGCTGAGCGATCAGGGCCGAGGTAACATCGTTACATACAGGTGAAATAAAATGGGCTGGAGTGTTTGGGCCAAAAATTAGGCTGTGCTTCTTCGGAGTTGTATTCTTTCCTTTTCCTTTTCCTTTTCCTTTTCCTTTTCCTTTTCCTTTTCCTTTTCCTTTTCCTTTTCCTTTTCCTTTTCCTTTTCCTTTTTTTCCTTTTCCTTTTCCTTTTCCTTTTCCTTTTCCTTTTCCTTTTCCTTTTCCTTTTCCTTTTCCTTTTCCTTTTCCTTTTCCTTTTCCTTTTCCTTTCCCTTTCCCTTTCCCTTTCCCTTTTCCCTTTTAGCTTTGCTTTCTCCTCTCCTCTCCTCTCCTCTCCTCTCCTCTCCTCTCCTCTCCTCTCCTCTCCTCTCCTCTCCTCTCCTCTCCTCTCCTCTCCTCTCCTCTCCTCTCCTCTCCTCTCCTCTCCTCTCCTCTCCTCTCCTCTCCTCTCCTCTCCTCTCCTCTCCTCTCCTCTCCTCTCCTCTCCTCTCCTCTCCTCTCCTCTCCTCTCCTCTCCTCTCCTCTCCTCTCCTCTCCTCATACTGAGAGTTAAAGGTCATTTTCATGTGAATGCACCAAAATCTCCACCTCATCTAAGGAAAAGAAAAAGCCCTCAAGACTGAGTGAGACACTTACTGTCTGTACAAACTTGACATGGCATTCTTTGTTATGGAAACCAGAACCTTATTGTGAAATTATCTTCCCTAGTGGAGAAGTACATTCTCTCTGGAGGGAGTCATTACTCTCTCAGGCTTAGAATTCATGACTTCCAGATTTCTTGTGTGGGTATTTATTTGGTTCAGGACAGAGATTTTTGGGAGAGATTGGGGTGGCAGGTGTGGGGGTTTGTTTTGGTTTTGGGTTTTGTGGGGTTTTTTGGTTGGTTGGTTTTTGAGAGCTCTAGCAGTCCCCGTCACTGGATGAGTCCTGTTTCCACAGATCTTTTGGCTAACTATCAAAAAGCAGAATAAAACCCCTACATTTCACATACTTGAAGATTTTTTTTCAAGATAACATGACATTGAGCATCAATTTCCCTTTTTAAAAAATATTTCAGTTAGCTTTATTTATCACTTCTCAAAGTCAGCAGAACTATTGGAGCACTGGACATCAGAAAGACCAGGCAGTGATTCCTTTTGCATTACATATCTTTTTATGTACTATTTTCATTACATTTTTCTTCCTGTGCCATCTTCTTTGATGTTGTAATTAAAGACATCATGAGGTCATACTTTTTTACTCCTTATTCCCTTTTCCCATTCCTCTTTCATTTCCCCAGGGAAGGAAATTCAGAAGTAGAGGTTGAAAAAATGGTTTCAGTATTAGAGAAAATATAAGCCAAAGTTGTTTCCTTAATAAATATAATTAGATGTATATATTGCATTTTTCAAGAGCTAGTACTGATGTTGGGACCAGCTCCTTAAATAAAATAGGACCTCTGTAGTCTCTGGAGAGAACATGCATAAAGCAAAGTAAATGATTTTCTGTCAACACTAAGTAGACAGGTGCTTACATTGAACAGCATTCTAATATGTCTCTGAATATTTATGTCTTCTTTTTCGAATGCATGGCCCATGAATGTCACAGCTGTCAAATGTCTGTATACAAGAAGATAAAAAATGAAATTAATAAAAGGCAGATCAACATTTCATTTGTTTAGGCCACTTTTTCATACAGCATTTTACAGAGGTTAGTGATGTTGAGATGCTTGGGTATACTGGCATTTTCTAAGGGCTGAGTGAAATGCAAAGCAGTTAGTTGAATTTTGTGTATGCCTAGGTATATTTCCTATTATTTAACCAAGACATTATCAGTGAAAATAATGACTCAAAGTTCTAAAAGGTTGCTCCTTTATCCTCTGTCCATTTCCTTCATGGAGGGGGATCCTGGAAAGTTTTGGCAGCTCACTACTGCCATAACTAGGAGCTTTTTTGGTGGAACAAATTCTGAATCAAACTCTGCAACGCGCAGGGACAGGTGAGCCATCACTGCTGCCTGGAAACAGTTAGTGGAGAATAAATTCAGTCTCAAAATAGTTCCAAACATGAAAAGACTATGCGTGTTGAAGTTAACTTACCATTCGTGGCTAACTGTGAAGATGCATCAGTACATCTTTGCAAAAATTTTAACATCTTAATGATAACATGACTTTCATTTTGTACAGAATGGTACAGAGAGAATAAGAGGAAAAACCCTAAATAGGCATAGATGAGCATTATTCACCTTGTATCCAAATAAAGTAGATTAACATGTTTCCCACTGAAACACTTTAAATGCTCCTTGGGTTTAGTGGTGCTTTCACTGCAGGCCAGTTGGCATTCACACACTCAAATGTAGATGTCAGAGGTTGGATACCTCCTTTTTGTCCATGTTCCTTGCTAATTACTTTGTTGTAAGGTTTCAAATTACCTTTGAAAAGCCTCAAGACTTTCTTACCATCTCCCACATGAACTTAGTAGACAGACCACTTTCCAGTCAAAACAATTCAACATATCATTCAAATTGAGTTATTCAAGCTATTGCAGAACAAAGAACAATGGACAATGTTCTCAAAAATTTAAATGACACACAGAGGTTTGTAGCATTACTGTGAAAACATCAGTTTGGAATCACATAATCACAGAATGGTTTGGGTTGGAAAGAACCTTAAAGTTCATCTAGTTACAACCACCCTGTCATGAGCAGTGATTAGCTTCAGAATTTTTTCTCAATGTAGCTGTTAAGACTAATGTCCTGAGTTTCTGTGATACATGGGTATCCCACCTTCTAGAGCCTCTCCACAGGAGAAAGTGCAGCTAGAATTTGTGCAGGCAGGCACGTGCTTGAGGCACAGCCATAGCGAAATGAAGCACGCAGCCATAACAAAAGCTATATTATGCTTTCATCATAAATTTTCTGTCAGACATACACTAAACTGCTCCTTGGCAGCTCTTATCCCTCTCAGAAAATTTGTCCTAAGCAATCATCAGCAGAGGAGACAGCACACAGAGCTGAGTAAACCAGCAGAGAATGACAGGACTGAGGACATCAGGGCCGATGAAGTGCTGCAGTTGGCGATGAGACGAACAGATGCTTGAGGGAAACTAGCAATAAGTCAAAAATGTTTCATAAAAGCATATCTCCCAACAGATTCCAGTAAAATATGGGACTGTTTTTCCTGCAAGCTGTATATGGAAATAGCTGGAAATCTTTGGATCTTGCATGCATTTTCCATAGAGACACAATTCTTGCTCTCCATTCCAGCTACAGATCCTAGAAGGAGATGATATTTGGAAACATCTAGATCACTGACTAGTTTCCAAATTAGGCTAGCACTCTTACTGTTTTATTTCCAGAAAACAGGTAGAAGAGTCCTTCAATTGTCCTTAAATATTTCTTAGCTGGTAACAGAATACATGTTTGTGATTTCAGGATATGACCAGCATTTGTTTCAGCTTTGAAAGATTCAGGAAATGGAGATTTTTTAGGTTTAACTATTTACTAGAAATAATTTAGATGACACTATAGTCTTGCAGAGATAAGCAT
Source organism: Melospiza melodia melodia (assembly GCF_035770615.1). Taxonomy (NCBI): domain Eukaryota; kingdom Metazoa; phylum Chordata; class Aves; order Passeriformes; family Passerellidae; genus Melospiza; species Melospiza melodia. The sequence goes on from NC_086199.1 coordinate 29,968,360, forward strand.
GGAAATACTGTACTGTTTGGGTCTCTCTGGCATAGCAACCCTTAAAATGTGTTGTTACTTTCACTGTTGGCAAATAAGGTCAATGCAGAAATGCATAAAACTGAGAACAGAAGATACATTAATTTGGTCAGAATCTGAGGTTTCTTTTTATCCAAATTAGTGTTATAATTCAGAAAATAAAAAGAATTGGTGTCATCATTAAGATAAATACAGAAACAAGAGGAAAAAAATTCCATTCTGAAAGTATATATGCCACAATAAACTTCTTCATCTGGATTTAAAGAATATTTTTTAACAGGAGCTTCTTTAAAACTATCAATTTCACTTAGGGCTTGTTCAATCAAAATCTTTTCTTTAGTGATGTATATTGGATGTACATGTCTCCTGTGGTTACATTTCAAGATATTTAGGATATTATGTGAAGTCAGATTGTTATAATTTTGACTAAAGGTATCACATTAGCAACATAACATAAAAACCCCATGCTTCACTGTTGAGAAATGGACTTTTCCAGGAACATTGGAATAACACATATAGTTTCAGAAATAAACCACATTTGCTGCATTGCTATGTGAAACTGCTGTGTTTTTATCTTTGGAATTGCTATGATTCTTGCCTGAAAAATAAGTATAGAGATCTGTGGGCTACTGAACTCAGACTCACAGGCATAACTAAGGGAAAAATATCTTGATAAGAAAGGATGAGCCTTGCAATTGAAAATGCTTTGAATAAAAATGCTGCTACCTTTCAAAGAAGATATTTCCAATAATATCTTGAGGTATTTGCCATAATTTGCCTCTTTCTCTGCAACTTATTCTATTGTACCTAGCAAATTTTTCATTGAGATCAGATCAGACATAAGTGATGCCTTAGGTTGCAGAGAAAAAGTAAGTTTCAAATTTCTTTGTGTCTGATTTCCTTTGCTCTCAATACACATTGAAAATAGGTTCTGACATTTTAAATGCAAATTTCTCTTTGTTTTTAAAATGTTGACTTTCTGACTATCACTTAAAGGGGAAAGAACTATTTACTGATTTGCTTTCCATATGTTTTAGGTGAAATCTCTTCTACCAAGGTAGTACTGTGATGAGTTGTTTCTCAATGCTGAGAACTCCCGTGTTAGCCTGGGCCTGGATTTCTCTAGAGTAGCAGTTTATTTTTCCTTCTGACCACAGTAATTCTGGGCCTCCAGAAGGGGAAATCTGGGGTTGTTGCTCCTCCTTAGCATCCCCTTACTCTCACTGACATCAGGATGCTCTGCAGCAGCAACCACGTCCTGTATCTCAACATGATGGGGCAACTTTGTCTGCACTGGAGTGATACTTTGCTATTAACTCTAAAGGATTTTGTATATTTAAGCCATGTGGGTAAGTCCAGGTAACTGTTCAGGCTTTATTTAGATATTAGTGGGACTTAGGGGTTTCAGGCCTCCACTAGAACCAGTATAGGGGAAATTGTGCCACATTTCAACTGGGCTACAGTGCAAGCACTGTGTCACCTCCCTTCCGATAAATTGCCACTGACACCATAAAATACCAAATAATCCATTGAGAATATTTCTTTGTGTAATGAAATCATATCTAGGTTGAAATTCCATTAATTTAAATAATTGATTCATTGTTAATTCCAAATATGCTGGTCACAAAAGTTTCAGTGGACCATAAAATTGAAAAGGGATCATTTGGGTCAAACATGATGTTTAACTTAACTTAATAAAAGAATTGTTTAAATTATATTTCTTCTTAGACCAATTTTATTTTCCAAATAACTGGGTGAAAAAAGAGGCTCATTTTGTTCCCATGATTCTGTTCTTTAAACAACCATTATGGATTAAAAGTCCTTGTCACTAGCTCTATTTAGATCATAAGTCCTGTTAATAGAGAAACCTTTGGTAGGTCTGGACAGGATGAGAAAGAATGATGATGAAAGTAATTGAAACTTCAAGGAGGGAGAGAGTAAGTAACAATGTAATTACATGAATTGGAATTATTCCAGGTCCCTACAACTAGAAAATGCCAAAATGCTACTTAGCAAGATATTTCTATTAAAAAATTATAAAAGTTTCTACAGTTGTGCAGCAGCAAATCTTTAATCTTTAGCATTCACTCTGACTGACCTTCTGTTCCCACCTGGGCTAAGTAATTTCCCCCTCCTTGAAAGGAATGCTTTAAACTGGTCTATTCCCGAAAGAGAACAATGCCTTTTCCTGGAAATCTTCAGCCGTTTTCACCACCACATTGACTTTCCTGTTTAGAAACAGATCCCCAGTGAGCAAAATTCCTCCACATTAAAATCCCACCTAATTTCGTTTCCAGTTTTCAAGAAAAATACATACATTCAATATATTTCTACTTATGGTGCTTTTATAGTAAAACTTTATTATGCAGTCCAAAGATATATTGGACCAATTACTATCAACCATTATACGATAATGTTGCAATAATATTGCAACCTATTATATTATATTAATTACACAAATAACTCTCCACTGGCACAATCTCTTCCTTAATGGATTTTTCCCTACTAGTGTTTACCAAGTTCTAGAAGTTCCAAAATCTATTGCAAACTCTGGAGTAAATTACATCCATAATTATGTTTATAGTACAGTATAAAAGACTTTTGTGTATAAATAATCAACATGTATTGTAACACATAAATTGAAATTCTTTTATTTTATCCAGTGTTCCATACTATATGGAAACTGTTGTGGTGGCACAGTGCATATTTCAAATCATAGAAAAGAGGATCTTCACTGATCTGAATATATTTTAAAAACTGTACCTCCTCAATCTCTACTGTTATAAATGGAATTGTACTGATACCATGAAAACACATGGTTAAGACAGATTTGTAACACGATGCTTCAGCAAGTATGAAGAGACATAGAACATTTTTGTGTACGCTACTTTACACTCATTCTTCCTGGGAGAGTGGCAATAATTTAATGTCAAAACTCCATTTACTGTGATTGGTACTTGGGTTGTTTTAGAGGAAAAACAAAGGTAATAAATCACATTGTCCAGGAATATCTTTATTTAATTTTCCAGTTAAAATCTAAATATTTGTAGTTATACATATTTGCTAACTCTGGTATGGGACTGGGCCTATTTCATTCCAAGCAGTAACAGTTAGTGTGTGTTTTAGAAATGTGTTTTAGAAAACACATTTAAACACATTCAAATATTCAAAATTTCAAGGCTGTTGGTCCTCCTGAAAGTGTACCATGGGATACTTTAAATTGCATTTGTTCTAAGCCTGAAGAACTACAGTTTTAATAGAAAGTATAAAAGATGAAAACTGCTGGTTTTGGTAACAGCTACCTTGTGTTTGCACACATAATTTCATATATATATTTAAAATACATAGAAGAAAGTCTATAATTCTTCTGAGTAATATTTCTTAAATTGTCCTCAACTTTCACAGGTTAATCAAATAGAATACATTGTTTAGCCAAAGAAATGTTGAATATTCTAACCATCTGTCTTTTCTAGTGTTAAGGGAAACAAAGAGAAATAGGAAAACATGAGCAGCAGAAAAAAAGTTAAGAATTCTCTTTACTGATGGCCAGGTTTTAATTTTTCTGCCAGTATTTCAATTTGCAAATATGCAACCTCATAAAATTATGCAAATAATGCCTGATTACTGACTATTAAGAAAGAGGAAGGATGGTTCTGATGAAACAAGCAGGTTGTTTGATGTTGGTAGCTAAAGAGCATTGTCAAGGCTTTCTTAGTTTTGGCTTGTATTTAACACTACTAAGCTAGTTTATACAGTACTTGGTTCATCAGAGACAAAATTATATTTTGCAACATCATAATAAATTAAAAGAATGTGAGAAGAGTAATTTTTCTAATTTCATGTGATTGTGCTTTGTATAGATAGCCTGGTTACCTCATAGTTATTGCTCATTTTCGTGATCAAATAGGTATTTTTGCAATATTAAAACTGTTTTCCAGGTTGTACAGAAACTGCTGCATACTGCCAAAAACTTAGAAAACTTTTTTTCCTAGAATTTCCTAAAAAACAAATTCTTTGTTGCTATTCTTTTGTTAATTGCAATTATTTTGGAATTACATTTGTAATACCTTAATTCAGTTTTACACACTGCCTTTGCCATTGCACTCAGTACATCCACTTTGGAAAAACAATGACCTGAGTTAACTTGGACAAGATCTAAATGTCTGGTTTCAGGAAAGCTAAATATCTAAATATTTCAATTTGCAGTTAGGAAAACACTATACCAGCGTGTCTGTGAAATATTGCAGTCAATGCACACTAAAAGCTCACAGATTTTAATTTTGAAGGTGGAGAAAGGAAGAAAAGAATAAATTTTTTTTAAAGGGTAATGAAACATGAACACAAAGTTTATGCTCTCCTCTCACTAAAAATCCCAGATGTATTGAAGTGGGTTTTTTTTCAGAAACTGTAATGTAATTAATTTGCTTTTTTCCCAAGCTCTGGCTAGGACATTGCCATATTTCATCTCTGCTTTTCTGAACGCTTCCCTTTCTTCCTCCAAACCAACTTTTATTTCTTAGGAAAAGACACTGGAACACACGCTGTTGTAGTTCTGTAATGTTTCAGCAAAGCTGTTTGGATTTTAATTGATTTATTATAAGTGGTTTTGGGTTTATATTGTTGGAGCTTTAACATGCAAAATCTTCATGTAGGGGATGTTTTCATATGTTCATGGTAGTGATTTCCCACTACGGTTTTAAATTTTATGAGTTTTACAGAAATTTATTTACCCATATCCTGAGAATCTGTCATATAAATGCTTTTATTGGTCTGAGTTTTGGTGCCCAATTAAAGATATTCTCAATGGATGGAGGAATTATCATCAAAGTCCATGGATAAAGGCTTCTAAATGAGCTGTTGAAAAGACACTTGACCAATTTCACTGGTTTTAAGACATATTCACCACAAATTTTCTAGAAAGTATTCTACACTTTTAGTACAGGAGGTATGTACTGCACATTGAAGAAAAAAAACATTTAATAAAATATATAAGTAACATTTGATAATCACTGTGCGAGAAGAGGTTGTTTTCTAATGAAAAAAGAAAAATCATGTAGGATGCTCTGAAAAATGGTGAATAACTAAGTTAGTGAAAATAGAGTCTAAGATATCCCTACTTCAGATTTCAACCCTTTTCAATGTTTTGCAGAAATAAAGACATCTGTATACTTAGAATGAGATCGATTTTCTGACAAAGAGGAGTAATTTTGACTTAAAACCAGTGGAGTCTTTGTACATGAGGAAAATTTCTCTTCAGCTTAAAAATGGGAAAAGGATTATTTTTCCAAAATTGATGTTTGACTTAAAGGAAAAATGTTAGAAATTTGCTTTTGTACTTATTTGCTGTCAAATGTTGTATGTATTAGCTTGTTTTGCAGAGAGCAGCCATCCGAATGCCTATTCAAGTAACGAAAGGACTTGTCATAACTGTGTTTGTACAGCACTTTTGGAAAAAGATTGACATTACACTGCTCTAAGTTAAATAAACTTCTAGGATTTGTCTCCATATATTACAAAGAGAAATAATTAATCTAAAGGGAGAATTCTTTAAGGATCTTTTTATAAAAGTAATGAGAGCAGCCAATAGTTACATGCACGAAGTACAAGAAAGCAAAGAGTATCAAAAGACCTGATCAAAAGCACATCCGAGTCAGTAGACAGATAATTATTACCTTCAATAAATTAGAAATATGTCCCTAGTTGTATGTAATATAGATATCTTCCTGTTTCAAGCTCATTCAATAAACTGGCTTTATGAAAAGAAATGTAGCATTTTTAATACTGAACATTGCACTAGACGAAATTTTTCTTGTGAGATCAGAAGTTTTCAAATACAGTTGGAAATGAAATAACATTTTGAAAACATAAAATTCTTAAAATGTCTTCACAAGTACAAAGGTTTTAATTCAGTGCTATTATTTCACAATTTACTTGTAATACTATTTCCATTTTTATATTTCCTTCTCTATAACATTCATTTTTTCCAGAGTTCAGGAAATGTACTACCTTGTCCGTACTGCCTTGTGATTAGTGGTCTTTCTTCCCATTAGCACTTTTTTATGTAAAGAAAGATGATCTATCCCTTTGTTTGTGTTTACCTAGAAGACAGGGATATAGACATCATTGGGGAATTTAATGAAAAAGAAATGGCTAAAGTGAACGGAATATTTTAAAAACAGTCCTGTTTTGAATTTTTGTCTGTTTACTAAACTTTTCTTCCCCATGGTATTGTCTTTCTGTTCTACCATCAGACATTGCCTACAGTAAAATCATGGTAGTGATTTTTCTCTGGCAACTTTCAGTCTTTTTATTTGCTATCAGCTATCACTGCTCAAATTGTTCAACACACACCATCAAGTTAGTACTATAACAATTATTTAATATTTGTAAATGAAATCTGACTTTCTATTATGCAGCTAATTATGTTTTATTCAATATCCTATAGAAAATAATTTATTTTAATATTAGGAATTTTATGTATTTGATGATATCTAGTTTTATCTAGCATTATTTCCAATGATTATTTTTATGAAATTGGGATGTCTTCTCAGGATACTTTTGTGGTTCTTTAAATGCAGTATATTTACCATTTAAAAAAATTTACTTTGCATGACCAAATCTTCTAATGTCATAAATGTGTGTTCATTATCCTTGTTACACTCCATGCTGTTTTCTCTCAATTTATTTTTGTGTGTATGTGCATCACAGTGTTACTACTTCCAAATAATTTTTATACTCTAAAGAGCACCCATCTGCCTTATATCCTGTAAGAAACTTAACAGTCGTGTCTTCAAAGATCTCTAATAAATTATTAAAGCAATTATTCATGCAAGTCAATAAACTCTCTTATAAATATGTGTGGCCCACTTGCATTGTAAGTTTGAAGAAGTTGCTTTACAAATAATTTACATATATTCAAATTGGAATAAACAAGAACAAACATTATAAATGGGTTACCATGTTATATCTGTGCACCAAGCCAGGGTTTCCAGCCTCTAACTCCAAATTATTAATTTGTTTTTACTAATAATTATATACATAATGTAATTTCTCAGAGAGCACTTCAGTTTATCTTACTCCAAAGGACTTTTTAAAAATTAAAGATTGATAGAATGTAAATGGATCATGGTTTACTAAGAATTTAAGGAGGACTCTACTAAAAACTAAGCACATTTTTGCTTATTATCACAACACCTGACATAAACAAGTGCTGTGAGTGTTTATGAACCATATACGGTTTTTTGATGGGTAGCAAAAAATTAAGTAAAAGAAATACGTATAGCTTACCTAAGAAAAGCTACATAAAAGAAATATCAAAGTAGCAACTAGAACTCAGGATTTTGTCAATTTTATAATATTTAGTCCACTATAGCACAAAAGTATTTCAAGTATAATGAGCAGACTTACTTTTGGATGTTACCGAAACAAATTCTGTTTTGTTGTCCAATGTTTGGTAATAGAAATGAGGTATTAGCTAAGAACTTATATTCTTCTGTTTGTTAAAGACTAGTATTCAGTTACTCAGCAATTACTGAGATCGGTCACACCTCATGGTTCTCTGAGATCTGTTAGTTCCTTATCAAACCGTGAAACTTTATACTAGCCTTGAATATTTTCCATTTCTTAGTTCTGATGGCAAAAGGACATCTAGTTATCATCTTTAAAAACAATTTTCCGAAATTATAGTGGTTAGTGAATTGGAGACTGATGACTCATCACCATTTTTTTGTTCTTAGGATTCTAAAGTTGTAATTTTATTTAGTCAAAGAATAAGTTCTTTATGTCCAACTGGTTTTAATGGGATTTATGTCTTCTGGAAAAGTGTCCTAACTTCCAAATTTATGAATTACAGTCATAGTAAAAACATCTCTGTAATGGAAGATAGATTAAAAGGTTATAAAGAACTGCATTTGTTGAAGTCCTTAACAATATGAAGCCAAAGGAAAAAAATCAGCTTTTTAAAGTCACCACTTTTAGAAAGATAAATCCTGTTTCATCATGTAACATACTTTGCATAAAAAAAGGATTATGCAAGAGCAATAATCTAATTTGAAAATTCTTATGGAGTTGAGCATTAAACTTAAGAAACAACCAATTTCCTGCAAGATAGATACTGATGGTGACATCTACAGATAGCATTGAAACACTGGGTGCTGTTTCATCCTGGACGACACAGGATGAAAACCCATTCAGGTCAAGTAACTAGCTGACTAAACTCTGCACTTTACAGTCTATAAAAAGTGTTTAATGTCATACAGACACGGTCTTTCCATAAATAAGTTAATGAAAGCATTTTTTCTCTGCTTTGTTTAACCCAAAGGCTGTAAAGTTTCAGCTGAGCAGTGCAATCCTGCTTAGAGGAGAGCTGCTTTGAGCTCCTGCTTGCCTCTCAACACAAGAAAGACCAGGACACTGTTTCTTTAAGAGTGCTGAGTGGGTTTTTTTGGGTCATAGGAAAGACTTTCCCTTTGGAAAATAGTGAAGAGACAGGCAGACACAGCATCCAGTAGAGACAAAGGCAAATTAAGCCTCACCGGTGGCAGCTGGCACCTAGAGCAGCTGCAGGACACATTAGCAAGACTCTATTTCCAGGCTTGGCAAGGGACGCAGGGTTATGCCCACCAGGGGTGAATTACAGCCCTGGAGCCACTCTTCCTGGTCAGGGGAGGGCCTTGAGTAATGCTGAGATAGCTCTGTGGTCTAATCATACCTTGGTAGACTTTCTAGACCTCCCTTCAAAGCAGGGTCCTTGCTTGATTTCAGATTTGAGTCAGGTTCCTCCAGGCAGAGACAAAAAGAGCAAGGGCCATCTCTGCAGTGCCTTAGCTAAGCTTAAGCCAGGTTTTTGATATAGTAGGTTTTGTCTTTGTTTGGGGGTTTTTTGGTGGTTTGTTGGTTTTTCTTCTTTGAACATATTTTTGCATATTTGATGTAGGTACACTACACCCTTCTGTATTTCCTGCTAGAGATAAAATAGAGAAAAAAGTCAGGAAGTGTTTGGTACAGGGCAGAACTCTGTTTCCCTTGTGTTCTTTGGAGTGCGTGAAGACAGAGGCTGGGATGATCTCCGTTTTACACTTGGGAGCCCTATGACCTCTGGGCACTAGAGTACATTACAATATCCTGGCCATTAACATTTAATGACACACACCATATTGGCCATGAGGTATGTAGAGTCAGGTGCAGTATACATCACTCTCCAAAACCTTTTTCTTCTATTTTAAAAAAATTTTAAATGGGAGATATTCAGACAGATAATTCAAATCTCCCTCCCTTATCCAGATCCAGTGTAGGCAGAACTGAAGCAAAATAATTGGCAGAAAATTTTGACACATAGTTGGAGAGGGTGTGTACCACATGATTTGGATGGATATTAATGAGGTTCTGTCTTCCTGCAGGTACCCACAAAAGCCTCCCTGACCTTCTCTCAGTTTCCAATCCCTCTAAACTGCCATGCAGGATTATGGCCATATGATCAGAGTCTCCCAAGCTTTCTCTTCTAGCTTGTGGCCAGGCCCATCCCAGGCCCAAAAATTATAGCTATATGTATTTTAACTCGCTCACAGGAATTGCAATAAGCCCTTGGAAGTCTGTGTTCAAACCTTCAAGTAAATTTATATCTGGAGCATTTCTATAGAAACTTACCAAATAATGTTTCACAACCGCTGATCACACTACTATATGAAATAGACCTCTTTTACAAGAAACAAGGCTGAAATTACCAGAAACTACAGAGGAATAGCCACTAAGTAGAAGTATGTGTTTCCAATTAGTATTTTACTGCCTTTCAAAATGGATGTGCAGTGCTTACTAATTTTCTGGCATCCTTCTTTCTAAGAGATAATATCAGTGTTCACTGTTCTTAGAATTTTGCTAAGTTAGATGAAAATCTTTAATCAGAGACACATAAGTTACAGCATCATGTAGAGAGAAACATTAACATTACTGATTTTGTAGTTTCCACTATTCAGTGCAATTCATTTGAAGGTCTGTTGTACCTTGCCTGACTGTGGAAGGCTAGGCCAGTATAAAAATATATATTGGCAGAAATCTGCATGGCTTAAAGGCTTTATCACATGAGTTACAGACTAGACAACTTGATGGTGTTTCCAGCTACTTTGGACCTCTTCACACGACCTGTATTTGCAACTAACAATAACTCTCTTTCAGCAAAACACATTCACTCAAAATCTATGTACTTCCATAGAAGAATCTAAACAAAAGTAGTGACTTCCTGCCTATTAAATCATTCTATGGAAGAATTCTTAATTATAAAACATTTAAATTATTATGCAGAAAACATTTCCTTGTTTTCTACAACATTTGTTGTAGGAAAATATATGCAGAAAGCCCCGATATTTATCTTTTATTTGAAAATACTATATGGATGTTCATGGAGAAAAAATCCTCATCACTTACCTACTTTTCATTATAAAGCTAGATAACCAACCAAATACTATATTTTTTCTGGGATTTATATTGATTCACCCTGCTGTGAATACAAATTATAGGATATGACATCAAGATAATAAGACAAAAAAAGAAGAAAAAAGGGGGAAAATTTCTTTGTTTGCAAATCTGGAGCATTAATTGTGTTCCTGTGAGGCAATCTGGATGAAGCTTCTGCTAAGCAAATTAGATATAAACTGAAGGTGAGGGCAAAAGGGTCACCACAGCAAGGGAGCATCGAGTGACAGGCACTGGGACCTCCGATGCATGGCTTGTAGAGCAGATGTTCACAAGGATGCAGTGATTATTGAACTGGTAATAAAAAAGCATCAGCTTACAGGCAGCCACGATGGATGCTGGTAATTATAAAGCATCCCCTGGGAGGAAAATGACACAAGTCAGCCGCATCTCTGCAATCACAGGGGCATAATTAAAGCTCTAGTAACAGTTGTTAATAGGGTGCAAATAAAACAGGGGGAAAATTTGAACACAGTCTTTTTCTTTCTTAAAGAGACGGCAAAGGACAATGTAATTACAGAGACTGCATGGTTTTTAATTTCATAATACAGTAAAACAAAGACCTTTAATGTATTTTATACACCCATATACACACCATACCAAACAAAGCAAAAGTGATATAGACTTTGACTCTGTGGCATGATGAGGAGAACAGATTTTTTAACCAGAATGTTTATATTTTAATTTTCAAAATGGGTAAAGCACAAATATGTAAAGTAAATGTCATATGTATAAATATTTGGCCATTTCATTCTCACAGGAGAGGTACAATGACAGTATATATGTTTAGCTACTCCTATTGGCATTATTGTAGACACAATAATATTAAGATACTAGCAGAGCAGGTCATAATGTCTTTTATTAGACCCACAGGAAAAAGCAAACAAATTCCCAATTTTCATACTGTTCAGGTATTTTTCAGATATTTAAAACATACTTTTGGCATCCAAAATTATAACTGATATGTTCTGTTGGGTTTAATGATCCATGAATACTCTATGCATTTCACATCAAGCACACTTAGGGCTCAGACATTAATTTCAGAAGAAATTAGAAATCCTTATGAAGTGCTAGCTACATAAAAAATGTAAAATCTATCCTTCATGCACAATAGAGACCGGTCAATCATACTTTGGCAGAGAGTGATAAAAATGTCTTTGGTCTAAATATTTCAAAATTCAAGATTTTTATCTAACACCATAATTAGTCAAAATACCATATAGCTGTATTTCTCAGAAATTGTTGAGTCTGCAAGTTTTTGGAGTCTCTCTAACCCGTTTTGCTTGAGTGGTTTTGAAACTTTGTTTTCGCATACCTGATGTCTTTAGTGGTGTACAAGTTTTTCAGAGTTTATTCAAGAAACGGATTCTTCTCAAGGAGTCTGGTAATACAAGACTTTAGTACAACACTTGATTACCTTTGTTTCACTCTTTGTGATGTTTCCCAGAAGACAATATGGCAGAGCTCTTACATTTTTTTTCTAACAGACAACATACAGCACCACATCTTGGTATGCTCTTCAAGCTCTATTAATTAGCTAATATTTAAGGGCTTTCAATTTTTTCCTGCTTCCATCAGAAGGATACACTGATGAGGACTATGGAGATATATATTTGGCTACAGGCCAATTTATTTTTTAAAAATATATAGGAAGTTTGTTTTTTGTGAACACAACATAAATAAACACTAAGAAAAATTTTCATTATTCTGAACCTTCTTTTATACCAAGAACAAGCTTGCCTGAAGGAAACTAGTCTTTTGTCTGTTTTTTATGGAGGTCCACTCTGAACTTTGCACTCTTGCAATGTCAACTTTCTGTTTCATTGTTCCTTAAATACACATGTACCTACAGTGGAAACCCAAATCCTAACCTATCCCTTGAACTTTAATCATTGAATCATTTAATTCATTACTACCAAAAGATTTGACATATTGGTTGAAAATTGAAGTTTGTTTTTTCAATCATTAAACAGGAGAGAATTTAACTTTTTCCTATTAAGACTAAATGAAGGGATTTCAGCCAGAACTGTGATTGATGTCTGCCATTAGTATCTGCGGCATAGCAGTATTAAGATAGCACTAGAAATCATTGATAACCACCAATAGATTCTATTGAACAAACAGTCAATACTAATTGCAGGAGACAATTAACAGGTTTAATGTAAAATACTCATGCAGTGTTTAATGAAAGAAACCTGAAGAGAATTCAATCAGATTTCAATTGTTGAGCATGAAATTTAAGAAAAAAATTCTATGCAGAAGAAAAGATAAAATTACAATTGCTCTGCTAAGATGCTACTATTTAAATTTAAAAAATTTTGAAAATTATTACATAAATCATATTCCAATGAATGACTGAGAAAACTTCAGAAGAATAACATAATTAACTACTCATAATTTCCCATTGTGCTGTGTTTTGCTGTGGTAATTTTCTTCACAGTAGCTAGCATGGGCTGTTTTCCATTTGTGTTGGAAAGGGTGCTGCTAATATGGGGATGTTTTTGTTACTGCTGAGCAGGGCTTGCACAGAGCCAAGGCCTTTTCTGCTTCTCACTCCCGCAGCCAGAAGGCTGGGAATGCACAAGGAATTGGGATGAGACACAGCCAGGCCAGCTGACCCCAGATTATCACAGGGATGTTCCAGATCATATGGCATCATGCTCAATGTGAAAAGCTGGGGGAAGATGGAGGAAGGGGGAGGTGTTCCAAGCTGTGTTGCTTGTCATCCTGCTCTTTTATTTCTTACATGTTAAAGAAGCAAAAATTTCATTTCGTTTGTAATTCTTTGCCAATTTGAAACAACACAGTAAAACTTCTAATAACATCGGCTGGAAAATCATTTTATAATGAGATATTATTGTTAATGTGTGAGAATAGAATAGCCTGTCTCAAATTCCAAATTAATTTTCAGAACTATAAATAATTTTTGTGGGAAGGTTGTATAAAAAGCCTCAAATTGGTAAATAATAAATACAAGAAACTACTGTGTAAAGAAAGACTAAAGATTTGTATCTTCTATATATTTACCACCGATGTAGAATACAGAATTGATTGTATTGTGAATCATGCTAACTATAATAAAGTACATTCTAGACAACTCTTTCCTGTCATCTTCCCTGTGTGGAAGAAATGCCCACATTCCATCACTGCATCTGACATGATACATAAGCCTCTCTGTCTAAAGACTAAAAATGCAGGAAACTAAGCTCCCCTGTCTGTTATGAGCATGTTCAGTCCTACTCCAATAGTACAACTGTGGGACATAACTGATAACATATTTACTGCTGCATATATAGGCAGCAACCATTTCTTAAATTTCAGTAGTTTCACCAGTGTGAAAGTGGTCTTGATGACATCAAACTGAAGCCTGATGTTGATAGCACAGCAAAGCTGAAATGTCATGAACTCTGAGGGGTTTTCAGTATGATTATTTTCAGGAATGATTGGACATTGATAAGGTCACAGCCCTATAGTTTCAATACTTGCAAGCAGTAAAATTGTCCCCTTCTAAAAGACTGTGCAATCACTAACAGCAAAATAATGGACTCTCTATGCAGGAAATTCAATGACTCTGAAAAGTGTCACATAAGTAAAACTACCTGCAGACCCAGAGAAAATTTGTTTGTCCTACTCTTAGATGAAAGACTAGATATATGCCTTACAGATAAAATTTCTACCACTGATTTCACAAATAGCTCAAGGTTCAGCAGTTAACCATACACTTTATGCACTTGAGCTGCAAACTGAGTCATTTTTTCATCATGTGTTTTAAAGCATTTTAATACTGTTGTGGTTTAGGAATGGTACTCCCCAATACAGTGTTTAGGGTCTTCTCTTCCATAGTTTGTGTTGTATTTCCACAGAGACCACCTGGCCAAGAGATGTTTGTCTCCTATTGCCAACTTAAGCAGTAATCTGTCCTGTGTAGGGATAGCTGATGACTCTGCACACCACAAGTTTGCATTGTGTTATTGACTGCAGTTAAATCTGGACTCTGTCATAATTGGCCATGTGTTTAAGTATTTATTGATAGTCATTAAATTTTTACACCATTTGCTTATATTTTCAGCAGAAAAATGCACATCTATATTTATACTAACATACTTCCACTTGCATTCAGCTCTTTATGATATCTTTACTTTCAAATTAGCTATCAGTTATTTGAGTAACGTTATGGTATATGTTAGTTCATTTGCTAGCTAGACAAATTCCTATTTAGTTTCATTTTTATTAGTAGTACTATCAATAGCCTCACCTGGTGTCTGTTATCTTCATAGAAAAAATATGCCTTTTCCACTTCAAAATGTGCATTTCTAATAAGTTCTTCTTTTGAAGAAACTATATATTATTGAATTTTTTTTTTCATTTTTTTTGTAATATCCTATATTTTTTCACTGGAATTTCTACCAATAATCTATCATTAAGTTGTTTTGCCCCACAGTTGCTTTCCTCATCTCCAAGTCCTTTGCAGTAATACTTGTTAATAGTAAATGCTGCAGTTGTAACCTACAGTTCTGTAGTTTGGTTTCTTTAAGATAAAACAATAAATTTGGTTTGCTTTTAGCACAGACTTTTGTGACAAATTTGTGTATCATTTATAGGTAATATTATATTGATAAAAAATTATGTTGCAGTAGTTAGTTAGAAAATGTAAAGCTTACAACAGAATATTTCCCCTTAATGGTTAATAACCCATCATCAGTATAATAACCAATCAGCTATCATCAGTAATTTGTCTTACAATACTACTTTTCTTAGTGTGTAGCCACCATTCACAGTAAGTTCAAAAAAATGTGGAGTACAGGTTAGTGAACATTACAGCACATTGAAAAAGCTTATTTTACATTTCTGAAACTTCATTACAGTTTTGTGTGTCTTTTGAAGTGTTCTATGGCAGCTGGACTAAAAACCATTTGATTTTGACTACCACCAGTGAAGCAGCAGCACTCTTCTGGCCCTGTGGCTTGTTGTAAATAGCAGAGAGGGTCTGCATTGGATGATGATTCTAGGCATTATACACTGAGGAACATTTATATTTTTTAAATATTCCACCTGCTAATAGTTGAGTCAAACTATTTTTCTAATGAACTGGAAAACTAGGGCAAATTTGATTTCCAGAATTCCTTTTAACTAAAAATAATTGTAATTTTCAGGGCTGCCTGTCAAAAAGCTTACTGGATATCCTCAATCAGTTTAAAGGGTAGCAATAATCTTTCTGGCATAATCTGCATGAATCTTATTGTTTTGCCAAGTGCTTAGTCACAGCAGAAGCCCTTTACAAATCCTACTACATAGGAATTCTTGATGTAATTTTTCCGATTTTAAAAACATCAAATTATCTCCAATTTGTTTCAGTTTATTTCCCTCTTGTGAATGGTCCTGTGCCTCACATATAGCTTCATTTCTCTGCGTTAACCCAGAGCAGGAGGGCAGATGTCACAGGGTGACTTTACTACCTGTGCTTTCTCCTCTCTGATAGAACTAGTTCACATGCCAGTTTTAAACAGCCTCCCCAAAATGTGTAATGGCCACCACCCACTGAGATCTAAGTCAGCCCCTGCTCAATTGGAGCTTGGCCAAAACTGTGCTGCTGTGATGCAGAGCCTGTCACACTGCTTCTCCCTCTGATGTGGAAATGGAACTAACAGTCAGCAAATCTCTTTAATTTGAGCCTCTTAGTTGGGAAATATCAGTAGGAATCTTTACTTAAAATACCAGCAGCCAGCAATAATGGCAAAAAGCCCCTTTCTAGTTCTCTGTGTAATCTTTGTTTAAACTTCCAAAGGTGCGCAAAGCAAGGCTACAGAACTGTCAGTTTGCACAGGAAGAAAATGCATCACTCATTGTTAATTTTCAATGAACAAACAATTCTTAAGTAACTTCTCTGACTCCTCAAGCCTCCAATGTACTAATCTGTATTTTCGAAGCACTTATCTCCCTAGTTTTGCAAATAGCAAAAAAAAAAAAAAAAAAAATCTAATCTTTATGTTAATATATTGCTAAAATCTAATATTTTGAATCTTTGAATTCTTTAGATTTAACCAGATGCAGAATGTTCTTGCTGCATATTTTCTTGTAACAAAAATGCACATTGCATTGATGTACAGTCATAAATGTTACATTAAATATGGGTAAAATTTGGACATGATCTTATAGAGATATAACAGACTTCAACATTTTCAGTGAACTTGAAATAAAAAAATAAGGTGAGGTGTGATGAATTGTGGATGAAGAGAGACAAAAGGATGGATTAGGTGAGAGTTAGTAAGTTGGCAGTTGCAGTGTTATTGCTGCTCATTTGCAGGTGTGGTGGGACAGAGAACATGTGAGCAACACTGATGGAGGCAAACAGAAAACTGATTCACCAGCTTCTTTCTTACCATAATTCCCTCAAAAGCTGCTTCTCTTCTCTGCTTTCCAGTGGAAGCATGTGTGAAAGAAAACAGCAACAGAACATATGTTGATACTTTATATCACATAAAAGAAGTAAAAAGATTGTTTGCAAAAGTGGCTTGAAAGTGGCTTGCCAGGGCTGAAAGGTGACTGATGCACCTCTTTGGACATCCCCCATTCCAGCTGGACCAGCAGGGCTGTGTGCAAGAGCACAGGGCAGAGCACAGCCCTGCCCAGATGTGTTGAGCCGCTTCAAATATGCGGATGTGCGCAGGCAGATGACCACAAAGTGGAGACATAACTGGAGAGCAACAGAAGCCATTTACTTTAGGGGTTTTCTTGCTCTAAGGCAGAGTTCCAGAAGAAGTAGCTCTTGGGAACGCCTGTCACACTTTCAGAAGTCAACATGTACTCCTGAGAGAGTATTCCCCATCTGCTCTAGGACAGATTTTAAACAAGAGCTGTAGAGTCCTTAAGAGTATGTTTTGAAGTTACCTTGCAGTACTTGCTCTGATCGCTGCTTCGATCTGGCAGCTCTTATTGTGATCAGCTCTTCAACCCAGATTCCTGAGAAATGAGTCCCTGGTTAAATGGCTCTGTGATACCTCCGTGCTGGAGAGATGATTAATAAATCAGTGATGTTCCTGATAGGGTATGTGGACAGTTCATGCCACTGCTATTATCAAAGACATGATTCTGCAGTCACCTAACACTGACAGAGAATTACTTTGATATTGGTGTGCCCTATGGGAGAGGGAAAAAAAGCTAAATATTCTGGATTGAATACTTGCTACTGTGAAGGACAAAGTGCTTTCTGAGTCAATAGGAAACCAACCAGGAAACCAACCAGCAGATTACGAAAAGAAAACTTAATTTCACCCATCACTTTGCTCCTGACTGGTCATGTCATAAAACCATATGTAAGGCTTCACTTCAGTCAAGCACAAAACAGAGATATTAACAGAGCACATGGTTGGTTTTCTTTTTACATCAGTCATTGAACTGAAAAAATAAAATAAGCTTTTACAACCATTAACTTGTCTGTCATTTTTCTGATGAATAAGAATTCTTCAGATTAATTTAGTTTTAAATCAACAACAGCTTCTTTTAATTTTGTGTATTTTTCTTTAAATTCCAAATTTCTGAAAGCAGTCTCACAACACACAATTTTCCATAGACATACCGTTTCCAGCATGTGCAATTGAATCCACAAACTGTCAGTTTACCTAAGTTTACATTTTTGGTGAATAAAATATTTGACTGAAAAGCTTTGAAAAGCTCTAATGATCATCTTTGTCCTTCTCACAGAATTCTGGGGAGCTTGATTATGAACTTGTCTTGAGATAAGTTTATGAGCACATGATGAGAATATCTTGTTTTTGTTGCTGTATGAATGTAAGGACTTTTTAATATGCAGGTTGTGACAAAATCTCTTATATTCCTGAAATTTTACAATAGTCTGCCTCAGAGCATGAACTTTTCCTGCTGTAATTTAGTTATGCCAAATGGGAATACTCTCTGGAAAGTCCTTTTTTAATCCAAAGTTTTTAACAAGGCCAGTTTGCATAGCGAAAAGAAGGGTCTTGTTACTCAAGAACAGAAACACATGGATGTTGCTTTCTGGTGGCTCATCACAATGCTTCAGGTATATTAATCTTTTCAAGGGAAAACTCAAGACAAAGTTTGATATATAATTTATATAGTTTTTATAATTTACAAAATTTGACATATAATTTATATATCTGTAGACAAAAAAATTTGTAGTGGTAGGTATTTCCACCAGAACTTTCTCATGCACAGTTTTTGAAATGATTTTGTGTTGTTTTTACTGAGCTTTCCTGTCAAAAACCAGCTTTCATCACCAGACTGGGGCCTTCTGTTCAGCATTTTTAGAGCAGTCAGGGGTGAGGGTATGAGACTCTCATGCCTGCATTAATAAATTGCCATTTGCCTCTGCTCTACTATCCCTTGCTCCCTCTGCAGCAACAGATCACATACTGATAGTAAATCAGCTCCAGTATGTTTTCCTAATTTTAGTTTTGGGCTAATCTATCTAATAGTAAAAAACATCTGGTCTAGTTTTGCTTTAAATCTGATCTATATAACAGGAATCTGATCACCAAGGGACCGGTGGAGTCACACCAGGTCAAGTTCTTTACCTGCACAGAGTTAAAGCGGAATCTGTGTGAATAATAAGGTACTGCATTATATTATGTTATGTCATTTTTATAGGAGTAACACCAATAATAAAACTTTGATATTACAGCAGATTTAGGCAATAAATTCCAGACAAGTAAAGAAACCCAGACTATGATACAGTCAAGACACAAGAAAGATGAACAAAATCACTTTAGTATGAAATTGTCAGGCCCCTATATGAATTTGGCAGAGTTTATGTTATAAAACACAAAGATATTCTTTAAAAATGTAATCCTTGCAAGAATTTTGCTTCGTAGACTCCTGGTAAACCATGCATCATGAGTGTCCGTGTGACTACCATGAAAATTGAGGAAAAAAGTTATAACATTTATCATAGGAAGTTGCTTTTCATTCTGTACTTAATCTGCTTATATAAAAATATGTAAAAAACAATTCTGGTCTCATGAAAAAAAAAATTTAAATTTCTCACTGAATGTTTTTATTTCTGCTCTCACTTGAATTTTACAGTACTTCCTCATATTTTTGGAAGTATATTTCAATGTTTTCAACTTGCTAGAAACTATATTTTTAAATTTTGCATCTCTTTTTATGCTGTCAAAATAGCATACTACTTTGTTTCCTGTGTTTTATAAATCTGAGAGAATCTCAGGGTCATCCTGAGGCAACATGAGAGAATATAAAAAAATTTTTATAGCCTGAGGGTAAAAAAAAGCCTTTCCCAAATCAACAGTATGTTAGGGGATTTCTGCTCCCTAAAGTAACATTACTGCTTATGCACTCCTGGCTAAAAGTTCTTTTTTACTTGGCCTTAGGAAGAGTGCATAAACAGCAACATTGCTTTAGTCAGAAGGAATTAATTATTGAAATCAATTATTGTTTCTTTCAGACTACTGCAATCAGTCCACAATGACTTGATGTAAAAAAGTAGTTTTCTTCCTGGTTTTGTGAAGGTCAAATCCAATAAATCAAAAAAAGCAGGTTTCTGGCATAGTACTTCTTCTATCCCCACAGATTTTTTTGGCTTTTACTTTGCATAATGCTGTGTTGGCAGGGAGTGACAATCACACTGGTAGCAGGTAGAAAACAGGCATTGTTTTGGTCAGCTACATTATAGAATACAGTCTGTTTTTATCATACAAAACCTTAAGAAATCAGACTTGTTTCTACATAGCAAATTTCCAGTATCCAAAGGCTTGAAATCTGCAATAAAATGCTCCACAGAGCTACAGTCAGGGTTACATGCAAGCACAGGGAGAGAGCTGGGTGCTGATCAAGCTCTCTCACACGACACAGGATGCCCCAGGGCAGGCATTTCACATCTGATTTATACCAGAGCAGAATCTGCCCCTTTGTTTCTTACTAAGGTCATTGTTTTTCTTTCTTTGTTGTGATTAAAGGTATTCCTATCTTATTTCTCTTGCCATAAAAACCCATTGAGTGGAAGAGAAAATTCTTTTTCCAGCTGTATTTTCTAACATATTCATGGCCACTGGGAAGACTATAAAGCACCATGATTTTCAAGTTTTCTCTTTAATGTAGGTGAAACTCCTGTCTTCTTTGTTACTATTTTGCTTATATTTTAGTTTCCTAGAGTCCATGCCTTTCTGATCTTATGCTTTTGGCCTTACACAAAACATTTCTAAATATCTAACTTTTTCTGGAAAAGGTGACTCTACATTTAGAGGCTGCTCCCAGAATGGGTATTTCCTGACACCTGAACATTAACTGTCTGTGAGCAACACGTGGCTTCTTCAAAGATGTGTCATAGAGGGCAACAGCCAGAACTTCCTGCAATTACCAAAATACCTCTGTGAGCAATATTGGTTCAGGGTTTTCAGATCCCGCTAGAACTGGAACTTGCCACAGAGGACAAGAGGTAACAGCACACATGCTGCCTTCTTGTAAAATTCAGATCTGACCTCTCCTAACTGCAGGATGCTCTGTGCTGATTTAAGTGCTTTGGCTTCATTCAACCTGCTGCAGGAAGCACACAAACACACATACATGCTGACAACAATATGCATTTTTGTAATTATTGACAAAAGGTGCTATTCAGTTTAATATTATCCCCTGATGGGTTAAGGATTCTGAAATCTCTGAATTAACCACCCCTCTCTTGAGCAGCTTAATACATAAAATTTATACTTATGTGTAGCTATGCCAATATACATATCAGTATGTTGACATGATACAGTAATTGTGGATCATATACTTTGATACTTCAAATTGCTATAACTCCACTGGAGCCAGTGGTTCTATGTTTATCATGACTATAATATAATACAACAGAAGATACAGTTCTCTGTACCTTAAATTGCAACTTTGGCAGCTGTTATCATAGATCTGCTTCTTATTTGATAGATTACTTGAAGTTTTCCTCATCTGGCCAGACCATGCTCCCTGCCAGGCGTGCTGGCAGTGCTGACTCTAACAGACATCCTACGTCACGTTCTTCTGGCTTCTGCACACTTGTGTGCTCCTGGCCCTCAACAAGAGATTTACTGCGTGGAAGCAAAGATTCTGCTCACACCCTTACAAAACTGGTTCAGTGTTGCTTGAACTGTATAAAACAACACCTTAATATTGGTCTGTGGGGCTCCTGGATCTGATGGAAGAGCAACTTCTGCCTCACTCCTCAGGAGCTAGTGGCAGCCTGGGAATATTTCCCATCTCAGTATAAGGTTGTGGTTTAGTCACTCCCTAAATTGTGTGCTGCTTTGCTGGAGATATTGTTGTTATTAATGAACATTTCTAACTCTGAAGCCAGAGCTCTCTATGTTCTTAAGTCATGTTGCTTTATTCTATAAGCTTTACTACAGCTGTTAAAACTTGGAGACGTTTCTATTTCCGTTTACAGAAAATTCAATAGATAACAAAAACTTGTTTAACTGCAAAGGGCGAATTTGCCTTCTTCAGCTGATAGAAAAGTATATTGGTTTTGTGGTCAGAGATTCTGTCAAAGAATACTGGTTCTCAAATTGATGGTCATTTTTTGCTTCATGCAGTGCATGAAATATGTTATTCGTTTTATAATACAAGGGTTAGTTTAAAAATTCAGGATTGACTGAGTTCTCCTGAGTGAAAAGCTGTCACATTCATGTATTCTCAAATAGTCTTACATATGACTTAGTGAAGAAAACTGCATATACTTATTCTGACTTTATGGATGTGTGGACCTAATTCTCTGGTGTGGCCTGCTGGTACTAGTAAGGGACAGAATTTTGGTTAGCCCCACAAAACCACACAAATTATTGAGAACTCAAAAATTTTGTACATGGAATATTTGAAAATATGTGGAAAATATTGTTTTCAGGTTTTTACATGTAGCCTTTTGTAACGTGGAAAATATAATGAAATTAAATCAATGACAAAATATTCGTGGCCCTTTATAAAGAAATAAAAATTCCAGAAGATCTTCAGTATACTTTGAGTTAACAAGAAAGTGACTTAAACAGCAGTGATAAGAAGGAAGGTGAGGAATCAAAAAAGGGCACTATTCATTTCATCTCTGTTTCTAATAATCTTCATTTACTTACCTTTCTTTGCTGCATTTTTCCGGCCTGATTTCCTTTTATCAGCTTTCCATTTTTTAAAAAAGTCTGCTAGTCAAAAGTGAAAGGGAAGAAGTTCTTAGGACCATATTAGAAAGACTTCAGTAACTCTAAGTGAAAATTAATTTCATTTTATTTCCATTTTATAATTAATGTAATTAAACCTAAAATGTAAAAGTCTATAAAAGAATCTCAAATTTTATTTTTTTCTTAATTACCTCTTAAACTCTTATTTAAAAAATTAATTTATGAGGTCTTAATGAAGACTTCCATATTTTTGATGACTCTTGAGATTTTGCCTTGTAATAAATAAAAAGAAATAATAATGATGCTTAAAAAGTTTTACCTGGGACTACATTCCCATCCAGAGAGCCCTGTGTTTTACCTGGAAGGAGGGGGTTTAAATGCAACGTCACTTTTTATTCTTCATATCATCACTGTTATGATTTTAGTGTATTAATGCTCTTTGCCATTCGTGAAGTAAGCGATCTCTTAAATCAATAAGAATGCTCAGCTGCTTGCCATTAAAATCAATCAGTGCTACCCTTCTGTCTGATGTCTTACTCAACTGTAAATATTAAGTAAGCTGTCACCTGGTTTTTCATTGTGCTTCACCTTTCAGAAGATAGATTTCTTCTCTATCAGTTATATGTAGAAGTCTTCTTAATTATCTCTGCTATTTCCCTGTGGAATCAGGATCTCTTTAGGAACTGAAATGACTGTCCACTGTACTGAAAGGCATAATATAAGATAAATGGTTTGCAATTACTGATGTTTTAAAAATTAACATAACGGAAAAAAATTGTGACATTATGAATAAAGACTGGAGAAATACATTTGGATATTAGTACACTTTGTTTAGATATTAGCCAGTAGAATAACCTTCCATCTCCATGGTCGAGTTTCGAAAATATGCAGGTCAGCTATACCTAGATATAAATTTTTTTTTAATTGGGATTCAATTTGGAAAAATCTCATAAATACACTTTCATGATCTTCTGATTATTGAGTGTATGAGACAAATGAGAGAAATTTCGTTTCATTTATTTCATGATAAATGCAGAGAAATTAAAATTATTTCAGAGGAATTGATTTTCAACTCTAATGCCCAGAGGAGCTCTTCATTGCTTACACAAAGAAGAAAAGAACAAAGATATTAAAATTAGCACATGTGGGACTTAATCCGCTCACTTTGACAAAGGGAAATGCAAATTATAAATGAGATAAAATAGACATATGAAAGCATGCTTTTCTTGGAGCCAGCAGAAAGTGATAGAGCTATTACTCTTGCCGGGGTGGGTGTAGGGGGTGGGATGATTTGGATTTCAGTGGGGCAAAACCTTGTGAAGAGAGAGGTCCATGCTTAGCCTTTCCTACTTCTTAGGTTGCATTAACCAACTTTGGGATAAATGGGGTTATGCAGAATTCCTGCTTTATCTTGTGTCTAGGTGGTCTTTTTTCCACAATGTCCTTCTGCTGGACTAAATCAGACACAGATCTCCAAACTGAAGTTACGCTGCTTTGAACACATTCCTACTTAAGTATGATTTGCTGCACATTTGCATTTCAGCTTTGAGTCCTGTGGCCAAACATGCTTTTTAAGGACTATATATTCTGTGTGAAGTCTTTCTTATAGGATTCTTATAACTTTTAGTTGCAGAAAACTGGAGATTCAAATAGGATGTCAGAAAAAATTAGACTTCCCAGTTAGCAAAAAAAATAGTTAATCCATTTGTTATCTGCATCTTAATAATATGAGAGGATCTCAAATAGATGAATTTGAATTACATGGACTTGAATTTCACTTAACACTTCAGGGTAGTAGACTGATATTTGTACACAGACATCTCAAACTCCAAACGCTTGTCTATCTTTACAGACTGATTGCCAAACCTTTCTACCATGATCATTATGCAATCATAGAATGGTTTCTGTTGGAAAGAGCCTCAAAGACCCGCTTGGTCCAGCCCCCCTGACATGGGCAGGGCAACGTTTCTCTACAGTAGGTTACTCAAAGCCCCATTCCACATGGCTGTGAACACAACCACAAATGGGGAATTCACCACTTCTCTGGGTAACCTGTTCCAGTGTCTCACCACACTCACCACAAAGAATTTTTTCCTAAAATTTAACGTAAATCCACCCTTTTTCAGTTTAAAGCCACTAGTCCTCGTCTTATCACTCCATGCCTTTGAAAAAGGTCTCACTCCAGCTGTCTTGCACCCCCCTTGAAGTACTGAAAGGCTGCTAAAAGGTTTGTCTGGAGCCTCCTCTTCTCCAGGCTGACCATCCCCAACTCTGATCATCTCTGTTCTATATTCTGAGCATTTCAGTTATCTCTAGAAATGAAGTATCATTCAAAAAGCGGCTCACTTATAGCTCCAAACTGAAAATAAGTTCCATGTCTGACTGAACTTTATTGGTGTCTTACATCACCTGAATTCCAGTCCAGCTGGAATTTGTTTACAGGGAATCTTGGTGAAATCGCCGTGGGGATTTTTTCCTTACCTGCCATTTCAAGTCTCAGCAGATGAACTGAAAACTCTGAAAAGCACAGCACCCCATTGTACTTTAACAGAGGGCTGATACAGTGCGGACTTTATGGAGGTAGTGACATAAAACCAAATTCCTAAAAAGTCTGGGAAAAAAGCTAAGTGCTCATGCTACTGAGTTGTGAATTAACTGAAAATTTGAATGGAAAGGATTTGGAGCTGTCACTTAACTATAACATTTACGTTCTCTGTGCTTGATGTTTCATTTTGGAATCTTCTAAATATACTCTACCAAAGGCAGAAATACAGCCCAAAACTTATACATTGCTAATGTATTTTTGCACTGCTGAGTAGGAGATGATGACTTCTGGCTTTCTTTGAAGCTCATAGAAAACAGTTCCCTGATTTCACAGAAGTTATTTAGGAGATTTTAGCCTGTTTCTTCAATAACATGTCCTTGCAGACATTGCAGAACCTTCCATATTTTAAAGACAGCAATGCTTAATTTTTTGTCTTAGCAGCTAATTTTGATGGTCAAAACATATTCCCTAGATATCTGAAAAAGTTTCTCATTTTGCTTCACCTTTCTGTTGCTCTAAAAACTAATCTTGGCCAGCCCTTTCCATTTACTCTGATTTTCCCAAGAGGATTTCTTTTTTTTTTTTTTTTCCAACTAATTAAAATGAAACAAAAACTGAATTGTCTTTCTGAAATGGCCCTGTGATTTATTAATATCTTCAACTGGAGCTTCCTAGGCAATTCTGTGGCAAACAGTAGTGCTTGCATGTAAAGAGATTGCTGTTACTAGGGAAACTTTAGGTAGATAAGAAATCTTCCTTGAATTGTTTCTCTTCAGAGACTAAGGTACATGAAGAAATTCATTGCTTAGGTTATGTGGTGGGTCATATTAATGACTCCATTTCAGTTAAATCACCCCATAGACTATAACAAATTCCATTTCAGATGTAATTTTAAAAATTATTTCTCATTGAGCCATCTTTAAGTTAGGCTACCACTTGCTCAAAAGCTCAATTCAATACACTGTAATACAGTTTACTCTATTAATTTCATCAACAGAGATTATCCTTCATGAAAAATGGGTACTTTTCTCTCAAAGCAGCACATCTAGAACCATGCCAAGCCTCTCAAGTCCTGAGTGAGTTTGCTGCTAAGCCAACATGTATAAGAAATACAATAGCAGCAATTTTTATTATTAACCACACAGCTTTGAAGAATTAATGTATAGTATTTTAAGATATATTACATATTTTTTGAATTTCATATTTTTCACTTTTTTGTTAATTTTATTATATGTGCTGTAATAGTTTTGCTTTCTCAGCTTTTTCAATAACAATAGGTAATCTGTTTTGTTCTATAGTTTAATTTTCTCTGGTCTTGATGAATAGTTTAAACTGCTTCAAGTTTTCATTCAGTTTTGTAGTCTGTTGGGACTTTTTTGTTTAGTTTGTTTGGGTTTTTTTACTAATGTATCCTTTCTCAGTTGATTTGATGCACTTTCAATAAATTTATTAATTTATTATTAATATTTTCTTTCTTTAGAGAGCAACTGCTTTGGAGGCATCACAACTTATCAACAGTGAATTGCCTTACATTATTAAAATTAATTTGCAGTCCTTATTATAGTTATCGGGACTAAAAACACTGTATCGCTACTTAGGCATAATTTAGTTTCAGACATGAGAAGGAAATCTGTACTCTTTCTTTGCTTATAGCTATAAACTTTGAAAAGAATAAACTTTATTTTCAGCATTACAATCCAAGGTTAAAATAAAATTATAAATTAGTCTGGAGTCATTGCAAAGAAGAAAAAAATTAACATAGTTTTTAATGTTTGTGCAAAGGCCTGGTTTTGCTTCAATGAAAGGAATCCTTGAATGTAGTTGTCTCAGACCAGACACTAACATCCATCGACCATTATGCAAATGATATCACAATCCCAGATTTTCCAAGGTGATTCAAAATATACACTTATTCCATGAAAATGAGGAATTCTTAGCTTTTTAAACTTCATTTCATTTATTTTATTATAGCACATATTCTCAGCAGGAATTATGGTTTAATATGTTAAGAAGACACTGGGATATTTTTTGTCATGGTGTATAAACCTTGTCAAGATATAGCCTCTTCTTATATTAAGGTTGCCTATTTGTATTGAATATGCAAGTTAAATGGCATGTGTAAAAACATACCTCTCATAAAGTGTGCTGGTCTCTAATGTCCGTTATTTTCTTCTAATAGAAATGTATTTCTCTTGATACTGGGGACCAGATCTGCTCACACTGTTCAAGAGCAGTAGGTGTTTAAATACTCTGAGGTTTTGGGCTGTAGCACATATACACTTACTCATTGTGTATCAAGACAACAGAGTTGAGAGTTCAATGATTTGCAGCAGTTTAAATTTATTAAGAACTTGAGGACAAAGGAGGATCTCATTGAAACCAAAAGCTATCAGGCTATGTCCTGATATATGCTATATTCACTCAATGCTTTTACATGAATTAAGTCTAAAATGTTGACTTGCATGTTTAAAGTTAAGTTGAAAATAAGTGCTTTGTTGGACTGAGTCCCAGAAATCTGCCTCCTTGAAAGAGTCCACAGAGGTCCATCAAAAGTTCACTGCTAGTACAGAAGTTGCCTATATTTTGCAGTGGAACTCTGTTTATTTTGTCCTTGACCTAGTACATTCTGCTTCACCATTTGGAAACTTTCCCAAATTTTTTTTTCAGTAATTTCTCAGATAATATTGCCTTAAATGTCCTACCACTCTTATACCTTTTAATTGGAAACTCTAGCTAGTTATAGATGACATCTTACTTTTGCTTTTTCAAGTTCTGAACCATTATTTCCTTTGTCATTCATTATAGTACTTTAAATAAATATTTTAAACTTTGGTCTTTTAATTTACTGGTTAGCATTTAGCATAATTTTCCTTCACACATACTCACTTTTACTTATAACAGTCCCTTCTGCATTGTGTATAATATATTCACTCTCATTGTCTCTTTTGGAACAGTACATTTTTTCAAAGTCTGATACCAAGATTTTTCCAGTCTAATCTTTAGGGTCAGAAATAGTGCAAAGAAGTCCCTTGTTCTGGCAGATTTTATAGCACACCTGCCTGATAGAGTACAGAGTATTTCTCCCTACAGATCTAACTGATATATGTTAGGAGAAAACAGGGGCTAACCTAAAGATGTTCTTTCTCATTACTGCTGATACGTTTGGAACGACACAAGGAATAATGCGCCTGGTAAATCTAAAGACTAATATAGTTTGTGCTTTCAATGAGATATAGTGAAGTAACAAATCAACTTTTTAGGGTTAGAAGCCTCTTGAGCTTTCTTTTTTTAATCAGACTATTGATTTTCTCGCAACATTCATTGTCTAAAACTTGATCACTGCCACTTTTCACCTTCATACAACAGGATGTACTGCAGCCTGAATAAAATACCTTGAAGTTCACAGAACTTCAGATAAAAATAGAAAGCTTAGACTTTTTTTTTTGTCAGCAAAACACCACTCCTGTAAAAGAACTGTTGCAAAATATTTGTTGTATTTTACCACTTCATCCTGTAAATACATTCATTAAATTCATTAGTCACCTTGTGACAGGTATGCAAATGTTACAAGGCATACTTTATCAAGGCTCAAGCTAGCAGTGATGAACAGAGCTATTATGGGATGATATGCAAAAGTTGTCATGCATACCATGACAACAATGAGAGTAGAAAATTTATGAAAAGTAATCAGTACCAACAAAGCCTTCTCTCCTCTGTAGAGCAACACAGTTTGAGTCCTTATGAAAGGATTTAATACAAAATACTTTAAAACAACAGTACATAATTTAGTGGCAAAATAAATATTTTTAAATAAATAAATCTCTCTCTCACACTCTGTCATCCTCTGCAATCAGACCCTCCATAGTTTGGTCCAGTTTTTTATTTTGCCTTTGCTGGCTCATGAGATTTTTTCTGATGTCCTGATATTAACCTGAAGCATCTTGTTTACTATCATAAAAACAAAACTGCTTCTTTATTAAACCATGAGGATAAAAAAAGCCAACTGTGCAAAAGCATTTTAAACCCAGTAGTGTATAGCTGGTTTTAGGGGGTTTTTATGGCTGTTATTCAGTTCCAAAGTCCCACAGGAAATGCTGCATTTAGCTTTTCTTTAAAATCAAAAGATGCACCTAAAAATATTTAGAATCTATTTCAACTTAATGGAAAAAGGAAAAAATCACATATATTTATAAGAAACTCTCAAATCCTGTAATGACTCTAGAAAGTCCTAGTCCTACTTTCTATGCACTATGCCTTTTCTGGCAATTTTATTTTCTTCAGGTCTGCTTTAATGGATAAAAGAGCAGTCACAAACAACGGTATGAAGCAGAGGATACTAGGGAGAAGAAATGGATGTGTTTGTCCCTATGGAAGTCCTACACCAGCAGCTAATTTTCACTTGAAAAAATCATATCTCTCCAAGAAAGAAAGAAAAAAGAGCCTGAGGCAAACAGAAGGAACTATTCTTGTAAAATTTAAAAATATGTATGCAATCAGAGGGAAGTCTGAGATTAAGTGGAAACATGCTATTGATGTGCTGCTTTAGCTGGGATTAGATTGTGCAATCACTTGGTCTGAAAGCAAGTTGTTAGTGAGGCAATGAAACCAGAGGACTGAGATTTTCTAGAAATTAATGACTGATTGGTGTGATCCAATGACCATCAAAGCAGTAAAAAGCAAATCCAGATAGTTATCAGGCCTCCAGATATTTCTTGCATTAGTGTTACCATGTTCTAAGATGAAAAGAAGAAACTATTTTCCTGTTGATGTTTCTCATATATTTTGTAAAAACACTCAGTGAAACTTTGTAATGATTCTGAGGGTCTGAAAAAAAATTTTCATGTTTCAGATCAAGAAAAAAATATGTTTAAATGTCAGTTAGATTTTGAGGGTTTGTTTCAGGGAGTCTGATCTTATATGTATAGATGAAAACTACTGAAGATGACTCAGAAAATGACAGCAGAACATCCCAATATTCATATTTGTGGTTTGTTTGGAGGGGTTTTTTGACTTAGAGTTTCAGATTACATAATTCAGTTCTCTCAGGATCTTTTTTA
This sequence comes from Melospiza melodia melodia, assembly GCF_035770615.1. Classification (NCBI taxonomy): domain Eukaryota; kingdom Metazoa; phylum Chordata; class Aves; order Passeriformes; family Passerellidae; genus Melospiza; species Melospiza melodia. The sequence continues at coordinate 29,998,578 of NC_086199.1, forward strand.
ATTAACTGCTGCTCTAGAAATTAATCAAATGTTACCTTTATGACCTTGGAGCATCTTAGTAACTATATAGCACCAAAGAGTGAAATTGAATTGAATAGATATCATGAGTTAGGATAATTCAGATAAGTACTGACTTGTTAAATCCATTGTAACCATAAGTTTATGAGAAAAAAAAATCTTTGGTACATAAAAATAGATATTTACAGTTCTTTTGGTACATCAGTTGGGCACCTTTATTATGAAACAACGGAGAATTGGTGCATGGTAATGAGATTCCTAGAAGACAGAAAGTGCCAATTTATACAGGGAAAAGAGAAAGATGAAAGGGAGCTATAGTCTATTGAAAAAAATTCACATGTTTTAAAACAAAGAATGTAGAAGGACTGTCAGCCTGCAGTGATCAGCATAGACAGATAGAAATTAATTATATTTTGTTTCAGAAGCTGCCTCTGCAAACTTGGTCAATTTTAAAAAGCACATTAGAAGATTTTTCAAACTGGCTTTCCAATTACCTTGGATGGCAGGCCAAGTGCTTTGAAATGGAATTTGTTTTCAATTGGTAAATGCAGCCAATTCTGACTGACATTATTTTCCTAATTCATAACATGGTGTTACTGGTCAATGTAATTCTAAGAGGTACACCAAAAGAAGCTTTATTTTCTTTCAAACACCAGCAAGATGAGGGTATCAGGGAAAAACTGCAAAATGTTATTATTTAAGGCAGACTGGATGAAGTAGAAAAGACGAAAGGACTTGCCCAAGAGGAAAACAACTTTGCTTGCAAAATTATATATGAGCAACAGTAGAGTGTGCCTGGAAAATATACCATTCTGACATTAGGAAATGGACCATCCTGATGTTGTTTATTGGATCTCATGGTGTGTGTGACGTCCAGGTAAGTGTAAATCATCTGTCAAAACTGCTAGGCAACAGTGTCCAGTCTCTGGGATGACTGTGCAAGGAATGCTTTCATCCTTTTGTCATTGCTGGCTGGGTCATCTTTTTAAGCTTGCTGGAAAGCAATATAGGTACACTTCTGAAATGAAAGAAAATATGTCTCCTTCAGCCATTTTGATAATTTTTTGACTGAATTTAATTCTTGGTAGGTTTATATTCTCAAAGCTCCCTAAATGCAACAACACTGATTCCTTGAAATTCATGGTATTCCCTGAGAATGGGTTCCATAGAAAAACTCATCAAATACAAGGAATCATGAAGAGAAATTTCTTCAACAAACTTTGAAGACAACTGAAAAGTAACAGAGGAACAGATAGCAGACAGTTCTTTTTACTTGACAGATTTTAATTTATATATTTTTAAAATATGCATGGTGCAATTTGTTGCTAAGTTGTGTTGCTATCATTGCCACCTCTTCCTCAGCCAAAAGGGCAATAGTATTTTGTGGGAGGAGGAGGTCTATCATATTTGTGTCATTTTTGATGCATGTTCTACAAAATCTAGCTGCTAGAATAAACCATGATATAATATAAATTTCATAAGTTTATTTCTTAAGAAGCAAAAAAGTTGAAACAGATCATATCAGAGTATTACACTCAATTAAGTAGTTGCCAATATGTTGCAACTTTTCCCACTTTGATAGCAAATAGGGGGGTCCACATTAAAAAAAAAAAAAAAAAAACAAAAAACAAAATTAAGGGTTAGGGACTATAATAAAAATGTTCTATGCTGGCATCATGACCTATATTAATTCTGAATTGCTTTATTAGGCAAAAGAAAGCACCTCTCCAGATGGCATTTATCGACACCAATTTTTCTTCATTGTTAAAAAGTGTGCAATTGCTACATAATTGAAGGCAAGAGCACATTAAAAAAGAAAAAAGTCAAAACCATATATTATGAATTTTTGGTGGTCTTTTGATAAACAAGATCAACAAGAACCTTGTAAGAATACTCCTTCATTCATTCCCTGAAAAAATAACATCCACCATCCAGACTCTGTGCTTACTTGGGTTGTAAAGAAAGCAGAGTCTGGTGTGATACTGCTAGTTTTGCTTTAATATTCCATATACTGATAAATAACAACTACCCATTCAAAGAGACACTACAGCAGGAAAAAAGTAGAGCAGCACCAGTAACCTCAAGCTTTCAGAAATCATCAGTTACGTTTTCAAACTTTTGGAATTGCAAAATTTTATAAAAATCATGTAATGGTTTTATGCTGATCTGTGTTATGCTTATACGCATTGAAGGTTCTCAGACATTGCAAGTTTTATGTAACATGCACAATATTTATTGTGCTTGGTGTTTGCCCATTACCTCGTAGACTCCACTAGTTCTTTTTCTTTTTCTGGAGAAAGCAGTATAACTTTTGCACACTTCTCCTCTCACAGGTATGCCTACATCTAGCAGTAGATGTAGATTACTCACTCTAGCAGTAGATTAGATTACTCACAGTTTCCTTTCACTTGGGTACTCTGCTTTGTGCTTTGCTTGCCCTTGCCCTCAGCTCCCTACACCTTCACACATTGCACTTTCTGACTTTCTCCCTGAACTGGGCAACTTCATAACAGAGTCCAATGTTTGCACCAACCTCTTAAAGTGTGATTACCAGTAGTAAAGTACCTTATTTCAATACTTGAAATTATCAAACTTTGATTAATGTATTTACTTAAATTGAATATAAAAACGCGGAGGAATATCCGGTGAAAAAAGAATAGTGAGATTTAACAGGCCTTATTTCATGCCTTATAAATATAATTTCAGGAAAATGCAATCATTATTTCCCATGTCTCTGTCTTATAATAATGGCCTTTAACATTAAATGTAGTTATATTGTCAACACTGATTTATGTTTATGAACTTAATGTTATATAGCAAAAAATACAACTAAGGGACACACATTATGCAGTTCACTTAATCTTTAAGTATAGGAAAATCTAGATTTCAGTCTTGTCCACGATAATCTATAGATCCTTCCACAATGAGATATAACAAGCACCTTCATTTGTTGATTTTGCAAGGTGGTAACTAATGCCAAGTGAAAATTGAAACAAGTCAGAGTTGCTCAGCCTTGGTTTTTCCACAGTACTCCAGAAGTTAACAGAAAAATAATGACTTCCCTTTTCTCTGAACAGCAGCTAGCAAATATTTAAGTTTCAAATTTCACAAAGAAAATGTAGTCTGTCTAGAAAACTAGATGCAGTTTATAGTGGGACTCATCATGACTGTGCAGACAGCAGGTGCCACCAAATATACTAAGAAAAAAGGGGAAAGAATAATTAACAGTGAGATAGTTCATACTTATATACAGTTGCCTTTGCAGCTAACAAAGGAAATTTAAGAAATGTATCACACTGAATGTAATATAATAAATATATTTTTGATTGAACCTTTCCAAATAAAAATAAAAATAAAAGATAAGTAGGTACAGAAATTTAACTTACAAAAATTTGAAAACAAAAATTTTAATAAATAAAGAGGTCTCATTAAAAGATTAATTCATACTACTAACTAAAAGTTCAGAGCTAAATAAATAAGGCACTTTGTGTCAAGAAAAACAGGTTTAGAGTTTCATCTTTTCACATGTAAACATAACAATTTTACATTTATACAGTCAATTAAAGGGAGTTTTTTGATGTAGGGACTAGCAATCATGACTTTACCTAAAGAACATCACTATATTCCTCTAATATGACTGTTCTATTGTGCTTTGCAAGCACAAGGATGTGTCAGTATTCTGATAAAAACTGAAATTAGGTTTGCTTTTGTTCGGTTCTGATTCAGCTGGTACTACTTGCTCTTCGGAAGGCAGCATAGTCTAATTCATAAAGAACCAGGCCAACCACAGACCAGAATCTTGATCAGTAATTTCATTTGTCTTATTATCTTCAAGTATGCAAGATGATGAAATGCATATTTCCACTGCATTTCAGTACAAGCAATAAAGATTATTAGAAATTCCAAGTCAAGTATTAGAAGCTTTTTTAGAACTAGAAATTACATTGTCTTGTACCTTATATAATTGGCTAACATAAAATGACTTGGGAACTCATTTAGAAAGAAAAAGTCATCAAATCAGGTAATTGTTTTTCAAATGTCTAAGAGGAATCCTCATCAGAGAAAGTATTTCAGCCATGGTAAGATGTTTTTCTATATATTTCATCCTAATTTATGCAGTAATTAATTCAGGAAGGTCCTAAATCCCATATTATGCAGGAGGAAAAATCAGATGATCTTAATATCTCTCTCTGGCTTTCAGAATACATTATCTAATTAACAGTTATCCTGAAGCTGTGAAGAGTCTAACACTTGTTTCCCTTAACAGCAGTTATACTAATTTCCCTTTTGAGTGCACATTTGGTTTTTCAAGTAGTTTTTATTACAAGCATTGATATCTAAAATGCACACCAGGGTTAATCTGCTTGCATGCACACCCTCATGCTTGCAAAGGATTAGTTTGAGATTGCACAAGGCTTGGCAAAGCAATTGCTTCTTCTACAACAGGTATAATGACAACAGCAATTGTAGTAGCTGCTAGGTGTATTTTAGAAAAAGCAAGAGAAGTTGGAGGCATGAAAAAACAAATAACCTTTTCTGAGGCTAACATTATCTCCTTTAACACTGACTTTATTCCAAGACATGTTTCACCTTTGCTAAATGAGTCCTCTTTGTTTTCATGAAATCATTCTTCTCTTGGTAGCCTTAGACTTTAAAGAAAGTCGCACATAACAAAGTAATGAGGCAGGTTTTTTTTATTTTTATTATTATACTCTGATCATTTTAGTGACCTAATTTAGTCTCAGTTGATTTCAACATATTTTTCTGATTGCTGGCAGCATAATATTCTCCAAAGACTGCAACCATTTAATGGGAGAACCTGCTCCACCATGAAGAAATGTCGGACTAATATTCTCTTCTGTTTCTCATTTCTCAGTCACTTTCTAGTTCTTTCTCACTTTCTATTTCTTTCTGTCTTTAAATTTCAATAACTTCAATAATTGCAATTTCAATTTCAATCTCTTAATTGCTTTCTCTCATCTTCTTTCTCTCTGTGTCCCCTGATTCCTCCCCCTTTGTGTTTCTGCAGTTTAAAAATAAGTTTTCACAGAGGCACCACAGATTCTGACTCAGCTTTGGTCTGCTGCTGAGTTGTCTGGAACTGGCTATCCAGCACTGGTGGCAGCCCCTTGGTGAAAAGGAAAAGGAAAGGGAAAGGAAAGGAAAGGAAAGGAAAGGAAGGAAAGGAAAGGAAAGGAAAGAAGGAAAGGAAAGGAAAGGAAAGGAAAGGAAAGGAAAGGAAAGGAAGGAAAGGAAAGGAAAGGAAAGGAAAGGAAAGGAAAGGAAAGGAAAGGAAAGGAAAGGAAAGGAAAGGAAAGGAAAGGAAAGGAAAGGAAAGAAAGGAAAGGAAAGGAGGAAAGGAAAGGAAAGGAAAGGAAAGGAAAGGAAAGGAAAGGAAAGGGGAAAGGAAAGGAAAGGAAAGGAAAGGAAAGGAAAGGAAAGGAAAGGAAAGGAAAGGAAAGGAAAGGAAAGGAAAGGAAAGGAAAGAAGGAAAGGAAAGGAAAGGAAAGGAAAGGAAAGGAAAGGAAAGGAAAGGAAGGAAAGGAAAGGAAAGGAAAGGAAAGGAAAGGGGAAAGGAATCTAACATTCATATGTTGTAAAGCCAAAAGGACTGTAATCAATAAGGGAAGAACAGACCATAGGAAATAACTATAACAGAGACAGAAAAGAGAAAAATTGTAAGTTCTGTGTCAAGTTTGAACAGAGGATATTTTCTTGTTCTGAGGGATTCACCCTTTTCAAGGTTTAATAGCCTTATAGAGCGATATACTACAGGCTAGCTTGGTGCATTGCAGAATCTTGAAAAGTAATTGATGCTCTGATAACGAAATTCCATTTCAAATATAATTTTAGAAATAATGACATCTCCACTGAATTCCATGGGGCTAACTTTTTTTCCCAGCTGTTTTCATGCAAGATGTTTACCCTCCAAATTTCATTGGTGAGAAATGTCGTGGAAAGAGGTAGATGCAAAAACAGATTCTGAAGTGATTTTCTTACTTTTCCTGTGTATAAATTATGAAAAAATCCCCATTTTATACAGAGATATAAAATGAGATTAAAATTGTTACTTGAAAATCTTATTTTGTTCTTTCTGCATTAAATGGCTTGCTCCTTTACTCAATGTTCTTTTGGCAGTCTGACAGAAGGCACATTGCAGCCAATGAAGTGTTTTTCCACAAGTTTCAAATGATACTTCAAAAAAGAACTTATTGAAAACCATTAGATGCAGAAAATGTAGTGAAAACGAGGGGGAGGATGTGTGTTAATTTGTGTGTGTTTAATTCATAAATATAAAATATATGTACCTAGAGAGAGAGAAAGCAACACTTGGCACCATTTTTACCAGCAGCATTTACACAGTTTTAATGTAGAAGATTGATTTTAAAGAAGCAATAAATTAATCCAGCCCTCATAAGTGTTCAGTACTTTATCTCTGATACAGCATCGCTGAGATAAAAATGAGGCAGCACACAGAGTTGCATCTGTGACATTTTTGGACTTTATTTTCAGAGTTAAACAAGACTTTTTCTATCAGAATTCAACTGTTCTTCAATGTAATTTTTCTGTTTGGAAGGTTGCTTTTGTGAAGGTTGGGTCTGGTTCTATAATCCTTGAGTGTGATAACAGGGCCTGGTTGCTGAAGGACAAGGAGTGAGAAAGGGTTGCAGTGCACAACTGAAGTCTGTATGTTATGGTGTTTCTAACAGATATAAATCATGGACTGACGTGCCACCAAATGAGTAACTCACATGCTTTTCATATCCAGTCAAACTTTAAGAGAATGAAATATGTTTGCTAGTATTCAACTCGCCCCAGTAGACAGTAATCCACATCACAAGAAACACTTAATTGAGTCCATTTGGCAGTTGCTGCTCAGCAGGGGCCTTGCAATGAAATAACATGTAATAACATACCTCTCATCCCTAGAGACAGTGTCCCTGCAGGTCAAGGTTGAGGTCATTTCAAGGGCAAGGTCAGGTAGCTTATGTTGTAGTTGCTATTGCCACATCAAATTACATCTCTTTTTTCTTTTTTTTTTTAATGGACAAAATTCATTTTGTAGACTTTTTTCTAGGTTTTAACTCTGTTAAACATGTGTTTACTATGTCTTCCAACAAAATCTCTGTCACATTAGAGCATATTATCACCCAAAATTAATACATCATACATGTTATTTACTAAACTAATCTTAATGGATGAGTCTATGATTTTTAGTAAATTACTGCACAAAATACTTTTCGAGTTAGCAAAGAGTATTGTTACAAACCAAGACAACAGACGCTAAATACCTTACCAGAATTGTTAAGCAACTTGAGGAGATACAGAGAAAAGACAATGAAAGAAAATGAACCTTAACACTCCCACTCTATGATACTATAGTACAACAATAAAATATTGTTATATAACTATAATTAGGGATGTAAAATGGTTTTATTATTGGCTTTAATGAAATGAAATTAAATATATCAACAATTGATCAACAATTGATAATTTAAAGAAGGACCATATCATTATTTCTATTCAATATAACTTTTCTTAAAATCCGAGTTTAGAGTAAAGGACTCAATTCACGATCTCTTACCGAGCTACTTGGCAAAGTTATGACTTGCTTACTTGACTTGTGGGCTAGGGAAGAGTAGACAAGGAAAGTGTAGCTTTTGGTTTAATAGTTTTGTTGACAGGTAGGTAGAGAATTAAAATTCACATCTCCACTTCTGATTTTTTTTTTTGTTTTCTTGTTTAATCCCATAATATAATGTAGAGCCTGTACACACTTTCAGAGACCTTGATCTGCAAGTTTGGCTTTTTCCCAGACTATTCTTAAGCATAGGAAAAGAATCAGGCTACCTTCTGGATCTTGTGTTGTGTGTTACTGACTGACCAAAACCACCAGATTACATTATAGAAATATGGAAATGCCTAAGATTTCCTATTGTTCATTTTGGTATGGTGTAATAGAGAACTAAACACCTCACCTATGTGGACTTGATTTTCTGATGGAGTCCTTATCTTTCCAATGTGTACTGACAGGAAAGTGACTAAAGTCAGGCAGCCTTCAACTTTTCAGAATGTTCTTTCTTTTTCTCTTCATTGTCTGTAGAGAGCTTTGGCAGCTACACAAGGTGGTCTGGATCGTCTGCTGCTCTGAAAATGGGCTTCTAAATTAGCTGTGAGGACATGCCTCAAGGAGGTATTTCCAGTAAGCAGACTGCCTTCTACCCTTACTTTCCAGGCATAATATTCTACTTCTAACAGATATCCCCAAATTAATTACTTATTTTTAACGCATAGCAGGGAGCTGATTTTATTAACCTCTAAACGAACTCAGACAGTGCAGCCAGAAGCCCTGAATTCTCCATCAGATTGCCTTGTTTGTTTTCAAAGCAAGAATCTGCACTCTGCTTCTCTGTCAGCAAAGACTTCAGAAATAAATTATTTTATGGTAAATGCAAGGAACAGTGTATGTGTACACCAGCTGACTGAATGTGACAAGATTTTGGTGAGTAACAATGATAGTTCACTCAAGGAGAACTGCTCAAGGAAACTACACAAAGAAAGAACCAGCAGTTGTTTTCAGAAGGTAAATCTATTACTAGTACAAAAAAATAGATCCAAGCCCAGGTTTTGTTATGGCAAAATAAAATAACTTAGCAAGGAGTTGTCCCTTTTTTCAGAATGCAATAAAAATGTAAATGGTTCAGATTATATTGTACGTGATTTAGAAGAGCAGATCTAAATAAAAAGATGTCTTTAAAGAAAAAATGAATTTAACTAAAAATTTAGTGCATCTGAACAAAAATGGAAAAGAGAGAAAATATATACTGGGCTGTCAATAAGACACCTGGACCACATCAAATATTTTCTTGTGCTATTAACATTCAAGATGGATGCAAGGAGAAACATTAGTTTTCAAAGGCATTTGGGAAAACCAATCTCTAAAAAAATACCATTCCTCACCCCCAATGGACATTTTGAAAACACAGTTTCTTCTTCACCATTTGGGTTGCAGAACTGTGTCGATTTAAGTGGCCAGCAAGGTTAGGGTTAATAGGAGAGAACATCACTGTTCCCTCCATCTGAGTAAAAATGGGTAACCATAGCCTAATTCTACCTTAGGATATAACTCTGGTTACATCTCAATTTATAGAAATAATTAGATCAAATTAGATCATGGAAAGTTTAATTAACCAGGCATAGTTTTGAATTAAAGTCCATTTTCTATGGAAATTGGAAAAGGCCTAACTAATTCAGTACTCATTATATCATGGTTTAGCATCAAGCATCATGGGGGGCTGTAAGTCAGGGTATATGAAAAAAAGCAAAGAAGACATCAACTCTCCTAGATTTTGGACAGTATTTGGATGTCTTGCCTCCTAGAAAAAAATAAACAGGTTTTGAATGTTCAAGAGAGTTTAGCAGGCTAGCTTTGAACAAGAAAAAAGTTCGTTTGGACCATTAACTAGACTCAAAATTTCGTGTCATTGTTCTTTGACATGCCTCCACCATAAAAAATGTTGAATGTAATTCTTGCTTTTATATATTTTTGAAATATGCACATAATCTACTACTAATGTGAAAGGGACCATTATGAAATATTTCACCCAGTGCAACAGTGTCTAATTATAATTAATTCTATTAACATTCATTATGACAAATTAATTTGTATTAATGTGGATGTAATCTCATGATTTGATCAGAATTTGGAACTAATTAGTTTCCATCTAGTATCAAGAGTTATTTATTATACAAAGAACCTCCTTTGTTTTTGAGGTACTCTTGAACATAATTTACCACCCTTTGTATTATAGAATCTGTAAACTAGCAAAACTATTGTCTGTAATACAATTCCTGATCCAGCACTACCTTGATTATGCAAGTTCCAGTACTCTATAAGGCTCTGGGCTCCCTTACTACTGAGTCTGAGTAGACTTTTCACACAGGAATCCATTCAATATCAGTAACAAGAGTAAAATTATTTTTTTTAATCTTGTCCAAAATCTTTTTCGGTTCAGCCAGAAAACCTGAAGATGTTATCCGTATATTTTAAATCTCTAGGTGTGGTGTTTCTATCAAAGATTTTTCATTGATCTACATGTGTTTAGAAGAACTGATTATAATGCAAACATATACACTAGAGATGTTAAGGATGAGGTTTTGTAATGTGTTTATGAAAACATGTTGAAAGGGATGAGGGACAGACTTTACCACTTTGGCTTTTGTTCAGCAGTGCTCTGGGAATCAAAGAATTTCACTGAAATCAATAGCACCTATTACAGATGAAGGCACAGCTCACCATGGGTAAGGGTCTGGCTACTAGGAAAGTAATATTGAGATTGCTTTCATTTTAATGATGGAGAAACTCTAAAACATCCATCCATGCTTTTGGGTGAAATGAGTAATGCCCACTAAAGTTACAAGATTTATGAGGGATGTCCAATTCAATTTCATTACAAAAAAAAAAATTAAAAATTGGTTCCCTGCCTTTAAAATGAAAACCATATGCAAGGAACAGTGTTTTTCTAAATTGATGCAGGTACTGAGAAAAAAAAATATTTAAATAAGAATTGTCATTTATTATTTGTCCATCATATATATAGAATTAGTTAGCAGATTCTGCTTTCATGATACTTGCTAGGGATTGTTTTAAGAAAGTTCTAGTCAGTATTTAATAAATGAAACAGCTTTTTGATCCTTCAGACACATAAGTGACCTTAGACAATTGTGCTAAAAATGCTCTAACTCAAGTCCCATATCACCCTCTCCATATCTAGAAGGACATGTCAGCTCCTTTCCCAGGACAAATCTTAGTTCTCAGCTAATACCTGAGAGATAACACACTGAAAACCTCTATTGCATAATTGCTGGATTGACCATGACATGACATTGTTCTCATAGCTTCAGGTATGTGAAGTGTGAAAAGTCCTTCCCAAATTTCTGACTGTTTTAAAATTAATTTAAAGCTGTATGTTCCCATCTCTACCCTAAATTGAGCAATCTGATGTGTAGTCAACCCAAAAGGCACATCCACAGCTGAGTTCAAAATGTGGCTCTTTACTTCCTAGGGTATTGAAGTTTGAATGTACAACTCAGGTGGCACATTCAAGCAACTGAAAAGCTCGTATCTATCAGACATATAGAGGATAATACATATGCTAGATCTATACCACAAGCAGTGGTAAAAATATTTAACTAATAAATTATTCGGTAAGGCTTTTATCCACCTTTTTCTACTTAAAAGTTAAAAAATAAAAGAGGTACAAGAATCTGCTTTGTGTGAAATTATGCTTTCTTCATCACAAAAAATTCTGATGCTTTTTCTGGTTGTATGTTCCCAGGATTCACAGAAGAGTGGAAAAATTTTCTAAAACACATAGATTTTTCTTTTTTTCAGCATAGTAGATTGTATTTACAATGATCTAATAATATTGTCCCAAATTTCAATGATAAACATAACAACTGAACATACATTAACATTAACCCTGACTAAGATAATATTTTTCAACTGCACTTGGCATATTTAAATTTCTTCTTCTGTTTAGAATAAATGCTTCTTGGAATTTTTATTCCAGTGTCTCCTATTTTTTGATTATATAAATTTCTGGTCTTTATTGTTCCAACAAATTGTCCCCCCAACAAATGGATTGATGAGTTTAACACAGTATCACTTTCATTTTTGTCATTCACTTCTTAGTCACTTGTCAAAGTAGTCTGAAGATCATACCAGCCAAATCATCAAGTCAAAGAGATTTCCCCCAATGTGATTTGAAGCTACCTCTAAACTGTCAAGATAGGTACTTATCTTAAATTTGAAGACGTGTTCTTCATATTTGCCTGGCAATATCACCTGAAAGAAATATTTTGTAAACTTTTGTTGACAAAAAGGTATTCTGGGATATTTTGCACATCTTGAAAGAACAACTCAGTACAAGGGCACAAGTTTGAACAGAAGAATTTAACAAAGGTTTCTGTACTGTGTTGTCTAAAATCAATAGGTCTTTGGAGATCAAATAGAGGCCCAGTGCAAGACCATGTTTTAGAATGGCATTTATCAGATTTTTGAAATAGCTGGTAGGTTTTGTATGGTTAAAATCCCTCAGCCATTCCCAGAATGTTTCAGCACATCTGCATTTTTTTATCTCAGCACATGTGCATTTTTTATCTCAATGGATACAACTGCAGTTATGACCACAGACACAGAGCAGAGGGGACTCACTAAATCCCATAGTGGCAAAAAGAAACATGTGCATGGTCCCATGGAAATGGTTTAAACTGATCCTGAATAATGCAAAATTTACTGATTTGTACCAAAATTTTGCATCTACCTAACCACGCACAGATTATGGTATGCACTAAAAGGTAGAAATGATCTAAAAACTTTTCTTCATTGAATGAAACACTTTTTTTTACATGACCTATATGACATTAGACAAATGTCCAAGGCTTAACTTCACAGAATTTAAATGCATGAATTGTAACCCACAGAAAGCAAAATGTAATTCTTCCATCCTGGATTTGACTCTTAAAATCGAAACATTAATTTCAGAAACACCTAAGGGATCTAGGGAGAGAATTTCTATTATAGTTCGGTGGTCTTTGTATCCATAACCTCTTTAGCCGCACTTAAAACCTCAGTCAAAGATTAATCTCAGAATGAAATGTGTCTTTTGCATATCTGGACAGGTCAAGACCTCTGTTGGAATGGAAGTTGAGCTCCCTTGTATGTCAGGCTTAGACCTATCTTTATGGAAGCAGTCAAAATATGAGCAAGATGCTAAACTACAATATAGCACTCATTAGTTAAAAAACCTTCAACAACCAGTCTTTATAGACTGAAAACCAGAAGTAATTTCATTGTAAGTGTTTGGGGACATTTTTATAGGTTGCAATCTACCTTCGTCAATACAATAGAGACCTAAGTAATTGTAATTTTTATTTGATTTTCCTATTATTTTTTATTTAATATTAAGGCACTACAAAAACTCAGAGCTGAATTTTGAAATTCAGGAAGCTGCTTCACACAGTGATTACTCTCTATTTTAACGTTCAGTGCCATTAAGAGTGGATTAGACAGAGCTGCCAGCCTGAGCTGTTTTAAACAAATGGAAAATCATTAACAGTAATCTTTTGAATCTTTGTGCACAGGACAGCAACTGCTGGAAGGAAACAAGACCAGGAGAGGACCTGTAGAGATGTGGGTAAGCAGACACTGCTAGATTAATGACTGGCATTGTCAGAACTGAGTGATGGGGAACTGCAGCGGCTTCATAGGCTCACCCCGACTAGTGGGTGTTGCCATGGGTACCAGCTCAGAGGTGTCACATTAAAAAAAAAGGGGGAAAAGGGAGAGACAGATGAACAGCAAAAGGGAATAAAGAATACACACACCATGGCAATATAAAGAGACATTCTATGTACACAACAAAAATGGGATATGTCATGATATAGTAGAATGTGAAAAAAGAAGGAAAAAACAATAATGGTTGAATTCTCAATAAAACCCTCTGAATAGCATGACCTAATTTATATATCTATTATTGCACATTTTTATTTATTGTTTAAAGTCCAGGCAATGATAGAAAAGACTCCTATTAATCACACATTGTCTGACAACAGAAAAGAGTTATTTGCGGTGCGCAATCACTATTCATAAATTTATTGTTATTTAAGGCCATGTGTAGTCTATAAAAATAAACCTAATAAATTATTGTCATTTAAAATCACAATTAGTTCCCAATTCAGCAAGTGACATCAACATCCCTAACCATCCCCAGCATGAGCAGTTGTCCTTTAAATTAGATGGACTGCTCAAACAGTTGGTGATTTGTGTCTTATCAAAAGTAATCTTCTGAGGTAGCACAGAGGCTTGTTTTTAATAACCTAGCCAGGGGGTGAATACCAACCATGAGGCATGAAACACTTTTGGGTAAAATGAATGGTCACAAGATAGAGAAGGAAAGGGAAAAAAGCCCAGCAAAAACTCCCACACAAATAAACAACCCCTCACTCTCGAGGCAGTTTGAGCAAGTGTTTCCCAAAGGGCAGATACTATTTTTGTCACTTTACTGTTTACTTGTTTGGCTTGTTTTTACTGTTTACTTGTTTGGCTTGTTTTTCAGTCAGATAGATATGAATAAAGTCTTTATTCCTTCAGATCTGTTGAAAGTTTGCATAATGTCCATGTTCAGTGAAATAATTGTGGTGGTTTTTTATATCAGGAAGTTTCAGTACATGACAAAACGTCCTTTACAGCTGCCAAGAAATAAACAGATATCAATGGTTACGTTAAGTACAGAATATATTAATTCTATGATTATTAAGTTACATAATAAAATATACATAAAGTTGTGTGAATTCTGTTTTGACTAACTTCTGCAGCACTAAAATTTAATTAATTAAAAAAAAGTGAACATAGAAAATATTTGGTGTGATGGGAAATAAGGGAGTTTAGTCCTGATTTCTAGTGAGTTGGCTTATCTGTTTCTCATGCATAACAATTGTGGCAATGGTCTAGAAAAAGCAAAATAATTAAAATATTTGCTTTATATATTTTATATATTTTATTTTTATATATTTATTAAACATGTTTACACATAGCTGAATAGGTTATGTGCTATATTACACTTTCCAGAAAACATGGTGTGTCTTTTAACTATCTGATCGTCTAAACAATCCGTCAGTTAAACCTTGTAAAAAGAGGGGAATGGAAGTCAGAAAACAATTATGTGGTAAGTAAGAAACCATGTAAGTCATACAGTTGTGTATTGCCAGCTGCTTCCCTCTCCTTTTGGACATATGCTGGTAAATGAGGTTTCAGATAAACAAGAATTTACATTAAAAGTTACACTACATTACTAAGTATAAATGCATTTTAACCCAATTTTGTAATTGTCTTGGGTGGGAAGTTTCTCATTTTGCTGGGGACAATAAATGTTTATCTGGAATTTCCCCAGGAGGGAATTCCCTTATGTTAATAAAAACCAGTATAACCAACAGAAGCAATGCCACTAAAAAAACTGTGTGTGATATGATAAGTAATGTTATCAAACCAGACAGATTCAAGAGAAATTATTTGGTACAATGGGTGTCCCAAAGTTCATTTTCAATACACTGACTCAAGTTCTGAGCAAATTTATGATGGTCAAAGCTTACTATTATTTGATTGCTCTTGAATGATATCTCTGGAATAGTTTGCTGTCTTTTAGCTTCTAGTAAGTGTAACACAATGCCATTAATCTCTTGTCTTCAAAATCAAACTCTTGACTACAGTGAAATCAAATACAATATTCATTAACACTAATCCAGTCTTCTGTCTGCAGTAGTATTTCTTATTAGACAAACACCACAGTGTATCAAAACAACTTTATGTGAACATCAATAAATTTTTTACTGTGCAGACTTATATGGAAATTATTCTTGTGATGTCTGCATTATTGTGTTTTACAAATCAAACTTTGACTTCTGTCTTTAGGGCTTTCAAATTTACTTTTCATGAAAATTAAAATCCCATTCTCAAAATAAGCATACACACTGCACAGAAACCAGGAATGAAGATAATAATATGAACAAAGGGGAAAAAAGCAAGATTTTAGCACCCAAAGAAACCTCTGAAGAAGAAATCTGACCTTTTGTTCGTCTCTTCATTTTTCAAAAAAATTAAATTGAAATAACTAAAAGTCTAATTTAAACTAATTCACAAGCTACTGTACTATTATCTAGTGTGGAGTATGGTAAGCTATATTATATGCAGAAATGCCTAGACAGGTAAGTGTCTACTGTGAGTGATTACTCAGTAAGTACAGATGACAGCTTTCTGTGACAGAATGTTTAACTCTAGTAGTCACAAGACCAAACAAAATTGTTTCCAAAAAATATGTTTTAAATATAGATTACAAGGCCTTGGAAAAGCCTCTATTATTCGCAAGTGGGGTCATCTCTATGCTAAATCTTTTGTCAGATAATCAAAACATTTTCCCTTTTTTTTTTTTAAAGAGATGTTTGCTCATGCTTGAGCAAAATCACTTTGCTAAACAGCCCAAATTACTCCTTGTCTGATAAACAATCTACACCTTTAGGATCACATGGTATTTTCAACAATCACAGTAAAATGAGGATGATAACAGACAAATCCCTCCGGCTACTGCATCTTCTCCTTCTCCTCCCTCCCAAACACAGAGACCATATGACGGAACACACAGAACCACAAATTACTGTAGTGCACGGTTCCTACTTAATAATGACATCCCATAAGTTAGCAAAAATCTGCCAACATCTGCAAGCTTCTCTGCAGTGTTGTGAGCCAAAGTTAAAAATCATGTGTGACAGTGCTGTGGAAAATACAATTGATTCCATTCTGATTGTGTCAGTTCCAAACACAGGCAATATTGATGATGCTGTACAGTAATCTTATTGGACTTGGGCCCAACTGAACATTGGTCTTTGTCAACTCATTATTCCTCTATCAGAGGGATCTCACTAGATTGATCTTGCCAGAAGCTCTTGATGTGTCTCACAAATCACTGTTCTGCTGTTGGCAGGCAGATTCGAGTACTGCACAGTAATTGCTGGATTTTTTTCCTTTCCCCAGAAGGCAGTGACTACATACTGCAAGTCATTGTCATACGAGAGAATATAACTGTCCTAACAAGATAATGTAGTTAACTGTGCAGTATCTGATTGTGCCAAAAAGATATGGTCATATAATATATGTTACTAAAGGAGCAAAATTATTTCAAAGCTAAACTTTTTTTTCTTCATCCTTGCCATCTCTTAAATAAATAGCCCACATTTTTAGTGTGAAAACTTGTTTGGATAAATTGTATTATTTTAAACTGCAACGCAAATGTGGGAAGATCTTAATTGGCCTCTTGCCATTTACGTATATAGAAACAAACCACACAAGTGTTTGCACAATCAATACTGCACTGCAAAACTCAGACACAGACATCTGAGTATCTGACAAGAAGTGATTACATCTTGGAAACTTCTTTTATGCTTTCAGCCAGAGGAAATAAACTTGTTGGCTCCTAAACTCTTTGCTTGTCCCTCAGAAAGATCCAAGAAGATTAAGTTTAGTCTTTGGCCTGGGTAAATGCTTTCCTTAAGATACTATCAACATATCCTCTGGCTAGTCTTAGAAGAACACAATGACAAAACCAAATTTAAACACTTGATGCCCTGAGTCAGATAACCTGGATAATAGCAAGAGGCTGGACTGGAGTTTCTCCAGGAAAGCTTAGGCTTTATGTTGACTGAAGGAGCCACTGGCAGCCAGCTTCATTCCCACAGTGCAAATGGGGAGAATAACAACCCTTGAACAGCTAAACTGAATTATCCAGCTCTGGCTTCTCGCTCTCTTTGTGGATGTCTGCTTTTTTGGGAAGGTGCAGGGGCTGAGAAGTAAATGTAACACATTATGGCTGAGAAGGACGGTGATTCCTGATTAATGGAATGGCTAATATATTGAATAAAGAAGGTTTGAATGACTTGGACCTTACATTCCCTAACTACCTTGTACCTTACTTTACCTAATACAAGGAAATTGAGCAAGGCCATTAGAAATGGATGTTGGTAAAACCTCTAAAAGATCAGATAAAATCTCATCTCTAAGTAATCCAAAGAACTCATCCCCTTCTGAAATACTCAATCACTGTCAAATAGGTATGTAAAGGTCAAAATACAGGCAGAAATGATGCAGGTGATGAAACTATGGGAACTATAAAAGGATGCAAAGCCACAGTGATTGTTTTTATATGACAGTGCCAAAGCTACTTGTGTAAATAATAGGGAAATGTTTAAGAAAAGAAAATATTAAATTATTCCACCTATAGGCAGCATACAGAAGCAGCAAAACATTATACTAAATTAATAAAGACCAAAATACAAGGTTTAAGAAAGAAAAAAGAACAGTGTAAGCCTATGTTTTCCCCAGCTAGATGAAGGAAAGTAAGTTGAAGAGATACTGACAATTTATGCCATAAAGTTTCAAATCAGTGGCCCAGTTCATTTAAGAATGTACCTTTAATTGTTCAAAGATACTGCCTATAAATATGAAATTTTTGTCCTACTTTTCTTTGGAGTCTTCGTGATTTGCTTCATGATTTTTATTTAAAAGAGAAAGAAAGTATCAAAGCACTCTTAAAAATAAATTTGGTACAAAACTAAAGGCAATAAAATAAAACAAACCAAAACATTTAAAAATCAAATTAAGTTTTTGACTAAAAGGAGAGATCATGTGATGTCCAGGGACTGACTCCAGGACTATGAGTGGGTGACTTTTGACAGAAATTAGCACATAGTTGTCCACATACCCAGAATAAGCATCATGTGCAAACTTTATGTTTAATCTTTTCCCCCTGACCTGAGTTTTGGCTGGTGTGTTGATGCAAGAAGTTCTAAATACAGCAGAGCCAGCAACAGGAAGATTCCAAACATGAATCACAGTAAAAGTAATTTTCATTTTAAATGTAATGAAAATATTGCCTTCCTTAACTTTAGGTAATCTTCAGATTACAGAATAGGCTTTTGTGGTAAATTGTCCTGTGATGTGCTAGAATGTGCAAAGTGACTTAGAGTCCCCAGGCAGGTGCAAAGGAGAGCTGCTTTATTGCAAAAAACAGGCCTTTT
Organism: Melospiza melodia melodia; assembly: GCF_035770615.1. NCBI lineage: Eukaryota > Metazoa > Chordata > Aves > Passeriformes > Passerellidae > Melospiza > Melospiza melodia. The sequence goes on from NC_086199.1 coordinate 30,017,223, forward strand.
TAAGCAGTCAGCCTATTATCATTCCAGTTAACTATGACAAACATAATCCAATCAACCACCATACACCACAATGTGAGCATCTCTATCAAAAATGTTTATATAAATTGGTTTTTTACCTCCAATTCAGCTGAGTCACTTTCCCATAGTCCTTTTCTGCTTAGCCAAAGCAGCAGGCCTGAGCCCTGATTTTACAAGGGTAACAAGGTCCTTATTTTATAAGGCTTTACCTATACACAACAGTAGAAAATTCTTAGGGTAGAACAGGTGTCACCCAAAGTCCTCTGAATGTCATCTCTTGGAGCTGGCCAACAGGAAAAGTCCAGGACCCCTATGCTCATGCAATTGCCATGATCTGTGAGTATGCCTTTTTCAGCCTGGATGGAAAGACACATTCCATCTGCTTGGAATGCACAGTGCAGGATCTTTTTCACTACTTTTCCATGTTTTTTTAATAGTATAACATAGACATTGTTCATCAGCTATAATAAAGAGGAAATGGTATTTTCTTTTAATACCATGGTCAAACAGTTTTGTTTCTGAGACTTAAAGTCCTCACTAAAGCCAATTTACCTAATTCTAATTGTGGTAACATTTAGTTTACTTAAATGTTTAGTAGAACTTTAAGTGGAATATAACACAAATATTTTAGCCGCCCTTTCATTTATTGTTCATAGCTGGTTCCACTGCAAGTTTATGGATTAGTGTAAGCTGAAGTCTTCCCATTAATAATGAATCTGATCTGTTGTCTGGAGCAAGTCAATAGTAACTGGGCCCCAGAAATAGAAAAAGCAAAAAGGTGACCAACCATAGGACTTTTAGCTTCTTTCTTTGAGGGTGCTCACACATATTCCAGACTCTGTGCTCTGGGTTCCTTGTGCATTTTACATTATGCACATCTCTACATATTGAACTTCCTTGTTCAATATCAGGCACTGAATATCAATCTGCCAGTGCTAATACCCCCTGTAGCCGCAGAAGAACTCTGAGTTGTCCAGCATCAAGAGGAGATTGCTTTCTCAGAGGCTGAGTTGTCTTCTCTGCTTTTTATCATGATATCATGCTAGTACAAAAACAGTGTAAGGAAATAGAGACTGAATCTGTCCATATTTACAATACCCACAGGGCAAACATTTTATATTAACTATTCCTGAAAGTTCATAGTATGAAAATCAAGCTTTTATGGCAACTTAAATGCATGCTTTATTGTGCTATAAGATTCAGGATATGATTTTACTTGAAAATTCAAGTAGATCTGAACAATTGCACAAGTGTAACTTTGAAAAAGAGACCATCTCAACCCATATGTAGAGAGTGGCTGTAAATTAAAGTATTTGAGGAAGAGGAAAATAGACCTCAACAGTACCAACTTCTGAGAATTCATCCTCTAACAGGTGAGGTAAAAAAATTATGATAGCTAGCAGCCTTATTAAGGTTCATGTACTCTGTAGAAGGTAACAGTTACAATCTAGATAAATCACTTATCTGATTTAATTCAGACAATGCTGAAACCCTGACAGTGGTGTGGCCTGCTCACTATGAATGATAAGGTGAAGACTCAAAGCTAGGAATTACAAGAACATTGCTAAGCAGTAGAAAGTCTGCTTTATAGACAACAATCCAGGGATATTTATATTTTGATTCTAAGTGTGTGTGCTAAATACTAATCACATAATAGCTAGTTCACACAATGGCATTTGAGCACTAGAGAGACTGATCAGATTGATCAGATATTTGCACCTTTTGCTTCTTGCTTTGGTTAGATTTTTTTTTTTTCTGATAAACATTACAGACTACGTATGGCAGAATTCTAGGTCAATTATTTTATTGTATTCTCTTGGAGAAAAAAGGCCCCAAACTCAAAAGTGACAAAGAAAACCCCAAATGAACTGGAAAGCAGAGCCTTGCTGTATGCATGTAAGCAGCCTCTGCTGTGCTCTTCACGTCTATCTCACACTTGCTCTCTGTGGGTATAGTACATAGGGACATACCAATTTCTGTAGTCAGATTAGCAGTATGCTTTATTCCTATTCTATTTAATGATAACAAATGAGCAGAATCCTCCATAATCCTTCTTTGGTTTCTTAAACTACACCTGAGTATCAAAGCACAAACCAGAAATAATTGGTAAGCAGACACAAGCACATTTATGTTTAGACAGGACAGTGGTTAAATTAACTAATATTTTGAGAATGCTAAGGTATTTAGTAACCAGACATAGTTTTCAGCACTTCATTTTCTTTTATGGCAATAGACCAAGTACTTTGTTTTACATTAACATCCATCAATGTCCCTGTAAAATTCTAAGGGATTGAATTTTTTGAGCTGCTGAAAATCAATAGCTTCATTTGTAACTCGAAGAGCACAGGATTTCTGAAAATTAGGGTCCTGTATGCATTTGGCAATTCTGATTCATGTATGGCTTAAAGGCAAGAGTTTCTGCATCTCTGTTTTGTATTTGTTGAATTTTACTTGTGTCAGGAAAAGGCTGACCAGCATCTCTCCTTCTTCACTGAGATCAGAGGCATCTGCACATTGTCTGTGTTGCTATCTCTCATGATTTAATCATGTGCCTCGTATTGGCTCATACTAACTGAAATGGCTAGCTCTTTGAGACAGGGGAGTATAGGAGAAAAACAACTTTCATCTTTGTCTAAATAAGCTTCCAATCCCCATCCTCACTAAGAAAAGTGAGAATCATTATCAAGGTTACCCAAAATGTTTGAAAAATAAGATGGCAATTAAAAGATCCTCAAACATGAAAAGGTACTAATTTTTCAAGATAATCTCTTGATTTGGACCTAAACTTTGGTAATTGGGGATTAATTACATAGTGGGCTAATCTTTTAGTTTTTACCTTCCAAAGAAATAATCTCACTGTGAAAGAGACTCTTTCTTTAAAGATAGGCACAGAATTATCACAGAATATATTAATGGAATAAAAATATAGGTAAAGTAACATGAAAATCACATTCACATTATTTGATAAGAACACTGTGTTTTTGAATATTTAACACTCTTAACATCAATGAGGACTGTTCTTATAAAGTCTTGTATTATTAGTTTATCCAGCTGTGTCCCTAGCTGCAAGCACATAGTATTATAGGTGAGGCTGAAAACGGGCAATGTCAAGTTTCATAGTGAAAACTGGTTTATCTTTTACTAACAATCTTAGCAATGTGCAGTGACCTGACCTTGGAGTAGTGGTTTAACAACCTTTGCCCAAGCACTCCGTGGCTCTTCTTATATCTGTAATAGTTTACGTGATGGACTATGAAGAACTGCCAGATGACAGTTCTATTTCATTTTTGTCACTGCATGGCTCTCCATTTTTCTCACGGTCTTTTTCTCAAGGGCACAATTCTGTAAGTCAGTGTGGCAATGTTCAAGATGGGTATTGCTTTTTCAGTTATTGTACCTTGAAGTAGCATGTGCAAGTCTCATGCATGCTGCAATTCCAGGCCCTCAGTGAAACAAAATCATAGGGAATTTTATATATCCTCATTTCTTTCTTAATGAAGATAAACTGAAATTGTAGAATGTGGATATTATATTAGGAAATTAGTTAAAAATATTAAAAATTAGTATGAACCATTCTGTGGGTTTTTTTAATGAATCATCCAGCAAATGGTATCCCTTTATAGATGCTAGAAAAATTAGCTTACTCTTTAGAAATGTTGAGGCCTTTATTGACAGTGCATACAGAGGAGCAAAGAAAAATAAAGAACAGAAGGTATGAAAGGAGAAAACCAGACTGAGTACATATCCCAGCCCAGTTTTTCGAAGAGCAGCCAACATTTCATAAATTACTCTGCATGATGTATTATGTGTTTAAAGATATACATTTACAGTTATGGCATAGTTTTGCCCACAAAGAATGAGCAATTAAAGATGGCGTGTCTGTTCTTAAAAATGCATTTCCATTTATTTGCACAAATCAGTGGATTTTTGCTTTTCCAAACAGTTTCAGGTGTATATGCCATGTAAAAATATTTTGATATTTTTTGTTGTGTGACTATTTCCCTTTCGACTTTTAGGTTTTAACTTGTCACACGGACAATGTCAACATCCTAACTGAATGTCAACAGGCATTTCATAAAAACCTAGGTTGCAGTAAAAAATGGTTTGCTAAGCACAGAGACAGAAAAACTCATATTTAACTACTGCAATATGACTTATGGTACATCTATTGATGTTCTATAAAACAGAAACAAAGTAAAATCTTTTTTTGTACGGTTAACTCCTTGTGATTATGCCTATGTCATCCCCATGTTAATACTTGGCCCCAGCCTTATTTCAGTTCAGTGCTGGCTTAGCTCTGCCCTTGTGAAGAGATGCCATGGGTGGCATATGCCAAACCCCTGCTCCCTGTTCCACCCTGGCATATCAGAGGCAAAAAGCAAAGTCCTTTGTCATATGTGTAGAGCAGGAAGCACAGCAAGAGAGCACGGACCTGAAGACTGACACATTATGAGTTTCTCCTTGTGTCATATAAAAAGCACTTTTCCAGAGTGTTTTTCAATCGACTTTTTTATGCCAGATGCAAAATTAAGTGAAATGTTGGGGGCAACACAAATCAGAATTAGTTATTATTTCGGGCTGTTTGCAAGCTCATATCTTTTATTTTCAAAACATAAGGGAGATAAACTTATTTATTAATATGGAGGTGGGGAATTTGATAAAATCTTATTCAGTTTGATTAGGATTAGGAACTGAAAGTTGGCTAGGAACTGAAAATTTTATTGATAGTTTTATGCCTACATTCCTCTTTTTTTTTTTTTTTTTTTTAATAAACCAGATTCAAACCTAACTGCTGTGGACTTTAAATACAGATTACTTCTTTTCTGTTCAGTGTTCTTCTGTTCATCTGAGCATTTTTCTCCTGCTCTAATAACTGCTATTCTATCAGAGACATGGCTTCTTCTCTCTGAGTGAACATCATCCTATCCTCCAACTGAGTATCCAACTATCCATTAATCCAATGTAGTATCCAACTATCCATTAATCTTCCTGCTCATACTGAAGATGTCCTGGAAAGTTATATATATGTGCTACACTTAGAGAAATGATAGGCTATGGCTCATTATGCCCATTAAATATTTTACAAATCTTTTCCTATTACAGTTTATTGTACCTCAGTGAATATATCTTGGTGCCTGTTGATTGTATATGTATAGCCTTTAAGCTTTAATGAATGATTTACTCATGTTTTTGTTTCAGCTGGGTGTTTTATGAAGTATATGTGTGTGTATATATATATATATATATATATATATATATATATATATATATAAAATAAATGTAGAAAACCCTTAATCATCTGGGGCAGAAAAATCTGTCTGAAACCATCTATAGACTGGCATCTGAATCTAGAGGAAAATGGCATAAATTTTTAAGCGTATTTTTTAACATGAATATACTCCTACATCACATGGAAAATCTTGGTAAATTAAAGGCAAACTATCATAGTTGTCTTCTGTATTAGAATAAAAAAAGCTCAAAAATGTGTGTTGCTCTTCTATATGAACAAGTTCTGAGGTAAAGGTACCTCAAAGACTTGTGAGTCTGCAATGCCAGTTATATCTTGTATATTACATTTCCTAAAGCTTCATAATACTCTGAGATGTAAGGTTGTTTGCTTGTGAGATCAGTGAATAAGTACTTGAGCATATTGTTCAAAATCCCCACTGCAGGCAGCAAGACAATACATACTCCTTGTTCTATAAATCGCCCTGATGAGAGAGCAAGGAGTCAAGAAGTTGGGAAGGAGACCTTTTAGCCACAAGGGATTTCACCTGCAGTGAATCTATCAAAGGCCATGAAAATTAGGCATTGCCATCAAACCCTGCGTAAAGAGGCAAGAGGCAAGTCTGGACTGAAGGCATTAAAATACAGCCACATTGCAAGGAGAAGCATTCTCCAGAAACAGAGAGCAAATTTTGGGCAACAGCGTATTTCCTTCCACAGCATGACCCAGAGCACAGCCAGCCCATGGGTAAATCTGCCACTAGGACTTTGTTTGCTGACAAGGTTGTTTGTTTTTCAGTCTCAATGTGGGACTGCTCAAGCAAGAGCAGCGCTCTGCCAGGACCAGTCTCTTATGTGTCAGTCTACTAATGACACTGGGCCTGAGAGGCTGTCTTTGATTTTGTTGAAAGCCACTCACTGGAACTTTCCTTAGTACATAACAGCTTCAGGATCTTGCATTTCCACTACAAAATTTAAATCCTGCCAATATTTCCCCTTTTCAGTTTCCAAGAAATGGATATGCAATCATCATGGGTATGCAAAGCATCAGCAGCTTTCCAGTGTTTGGTTTTGGTCCTGTGACCACAGCAAGCATTTTGGAATTCACTCATTTTTTCCTTTGCTTTGATATTAAAATTCTTATTTTGGAGGATCTCTTAAATATTTTTATAACTACTATAAATCATACAATAAGATCACTAAATTTTTGAATTCTTAAAATAGAGATTTTGCTAAAGTGTAGGATGAACTGAATTGCATGCATCTGAAAAGTCATCATTCCTTGATGCCTCTGACTAGGATATAGTCATGATTAGTGCTAAGAGGAACTTAATTTGAGCATAGGTTTCTCTAGGTAGGTTTGCAATGTGATATGAAAGCTTACTTGGGATTTCTGTCAATTCTTGTCTTTGCTGGGCTGGGCTGCTCTGTTCCACCAAGTGAATGAATGTCACCATTTTTTTCTCAGAAATCTGCAGTTAACATTAAAAGCTAGGCTTAGAATATCACTAAAGATAACTTAAAGAGAACACAGTGAAATCCAGATGAAAATTGTAATTTGTAATCAGTTTTGTACTATGCTGCAAGAATGAGAGAAGCAATAAGGGTAATGATAACAGAAAAAAGCTTTTTATTTTATAATATCATAAATGTTTTCCATAGTTCAAACTCTCATCTCAGTGAAATAAATGGTACTTCTGAATGTATTTTTTCACCTCTGTATAGTGCATGATGTTTTGTTGCTACTAATTTGGATATATAATTAACTGTATCATCAGTCATTAACATTATAATTTTTTATATTTTAAGAAATAGTTTACATAGTCTTAGGTCTCATCCTCTCTGAGAATTTTTCTGATTCTGCTTCATATACAGTCTTCATTTCCACTAGGACCCACAAGTTTGATTTATATCTCATTTACATCAGTAGGGTTTGATTTGAATAGAAAATCCTAGTTAAAATTGTAAAAGTGGGTCACACTACAAGTTTGTGTGACCCTGTTTTTATAACTGTCCCTGGTACAGGAGCCAAGCAGACACAGCAATATGGCAGTGTTATGGAGACCACATACACTGCAGCATTTATTTATGGCTTACAGCAACATGTGCCCTAAAAATCCCTAGAGTCAAAGACTAGAACTGGCTTTATGGACTTAATTCCATGAACTTGACTAATTCTACTTTACCCCACTTATATCTTCATCAAAACACAAATCCCCTGGCTTACCTAATCACTTTGTGTCTAATATTACAAAGGAATAGATATTAAATTGCATGTCTTTCCAAGAAAAATAGAGATGATACCTGAGCTCTGAGATAACACTGAGATTTAGGCTAATGGTTTGTCTGATGGAAAGAGTGTGATGCTTAAGTAACCAGAAGTAAACAGCAAAACAGGATTATAAATCAAATGTTCTTGACAAAGAGGCGTTCTCTTTAGAAGTACTAAAGTGAATGTCTCAAGAAGTATGAAGAGTTATGGTGGAATACTAACTCATAAGTAGAGCAGAGAATAAAAAGCTATGTTATAGGAATGTTTTGCAGGAATAAATTTAGTGTTTGTAGTTATGATAAGCTAGTGCTATGAACATTATGGTGCTACTAAAAAGGGAAATGCCATAGAAAGCACGAGCTGGACACATAAAATAATAATTTTCTTTTAATTGCTATTATTATTATAAAATAATCCTTTTCTTTTTCTTGGTACTATGGGAGTTGGGTGTAGCAGTCAACAAAGGGATGAATCCTTGGGACAATCTAGAGGAGATAAATAATGATCCAAGATTTAGAAAGCATGTTCCACTAGAGCAAACAGAAAAGAAAAAGGAAGAATTTATTCTGTGTTGTTGATTGGAGGAAAGCAATTAAAATCCTTGACTAAAATCGCAGTCAAGGAGAGTAAGATTGGATATTATGTGCAATATTCCTAAAGTAGAACATATCACTGGGAAAGCCAGCATTCACTTTTCTATGAATGAAAGTTTTCAGGAGCACACTAGGCACAAATGTCTCAGGAGTAACACAGGGTTAGCTGGTTCTGTTATGGGAAGAAAATTTGGGTGGGAGAACTTTCTGGCTTTTTAATGTTCCTATGACACACTGACGTTATAAGGCTCATTGAACCTACAGTATCTTGACAAACCTTTCTCTGTTATAACATCATTAAGCCAAAATTTCAGTTTGATTGGTTACTACAGAAGTGCTAAGGGACAATCCAAGAACCCACATGCTGGGCAAATATGCAGTGCTCTTTCACAATAGCACCAAATAGTTTGCAACTTAAGTGGATAGCACAGATGTGGGAGACCAGAGAGCTGTAAAACATACTAGGAAACACAGATAATTTGAAAACATCCATGTCTTTTAAAAGCAGCTGTGTCCATTTTGAGCACCTGCAAAACGTGATCATCACAATTCTCAGTGTCTTAGAATTGGCATCTGCATGATACTGAACAGCTGCAATGGGAAGAGAAATTATTTTGTACATATGTCTATTGCTTGAGACCAGCTTCCTTGTTCTGCATTCACATAGCATCTTGGCTGGTGTTTCTCATCATTATCACAATAGAAATCACACATAAAATACAGCACTTTTTGAAAGTGAATAGCAATAAATCATAAAACAAATGCTTTGCCAAGTAAGTCAAATCACAAGATTTAGATTTTTGAGGCTTATCTGAGCAACCATCCATAACCTCAGGTGTGTGTCTGAAGGTTGTGCATAAAAGAAATCATAGGGAAAAATCTTTTTGGTAAGATTTCAAGTAAAGTCTTGCTTTACAATAGCCTTGAAAACACAATGTAACTATTCAGTTTTTCTCCACTTTTCATGGTTTTATACAAGTTCATATTTTTAAAGCATTCATCATTTTCTTGCCTAGTATAACAAAGAGGATTGATTCTTTCAAAAAGTCACAAATAATCATACAATGTCAGAAAAAATATCAGCTAAGCAAATGGCTGTAATCTATCTAAGCATTCTGCATTTTTTTAAAATGAGAACCAGGTTCTCAAGTAATATAACTTGACATGGATGCCATTTGTAAAAATGTCATTTTTAAAACCTATGCCAAACTACACCCACTTAGGAGCTTTCCTTATGCTTTCCAAATTCTTAAGAAATAGAGAAAGGCTTACATTAGTTGTTAGACTAACTGATGTGAAAGTTTGGAAGGAATTAAGGATGTGGTACGGTTGGGTTTTTGTAGAGTCATCAATAAGAAATAGGTGATCAATTGCCCGGTTGTCATTTTCTTGCTATCGGCAATGCTGTGGCTCACAAAACATGGCATGTGACACCTGTCATGTTGATCTGCTGAGGCAGTTACATGAGAAGGAACAAGAAACTATTAGCATAACATTTCCAGTACATATTTGACTTTGGAAATTTACAGCTGAAGTATGTGGGTCATAGCTCACAGTCACTTGATTTCATAATGTTTTACATATCCCCAAGATGTTTGGAAGTCTTACACTTTCTTCAAATCAGTAGTTTTAATGTATTTGACAGTCTGAAATCTGCTGTGGATGGGACAACGTTTAACATGTGAAAATACATATTCATTATACAAAAATCTAAAGTATTATAATTTTGGTTTATTCATGTCTGTGAGAATATGGCAGGTGAAAGATGGCTAGAGGAGGTTAAGTGATGTTCTTGTAGATTTGCTATGATGTGTAAGATAAAAGAGACCCATTAAATTATATATCTTATTTATGGAGAAGGAGAAGTAGCCCCTATGGATTGTCAAATACCATTTGAAATATCGTCAAGCATAGTAATGCGTTCTTGATAATAGTTCCATTGTTTGCCTGGGACCAAGGAGTAAAATAGATATTCAAAAGATATTTAATTTGTCTATATATTTTAAGCCATTTTATGTGAAGGTTTTTGTTTGTTTGTTTGTTTTGGGTTTTTTGTTTGTTTTTTTTTTTTATTAAAACTGTACCTCTTCATTGCATTTATCTAGGATTCAAATAATTTTAAATATAACAATATAAGGAAAATAAATTATTGTCAGGGTGATAGTTTGAAGCCAACACATTAAAATCACTTTTGGATTATGAATTATATTTAAAAAGCTGTAAAGATTCAGTATTTTTTATTCCTTTAATGAAATATTTAAAACACAGTTAAACTCTGTTTTCTGTTGGAAAACACTTCACAGCATAAAAGCAGTGCAACACAACTGACATTACCAGATGGTGTTTAGTTTGAAGTGAACAACTGTTTGACCAGTCACAGAATATACCCTTGTTTTTCCTAAAAGCAATGCAACAATATCAGAAAAGCACTTGGGAATTATGAAGCAATATATTTTGCTTTGGTCATCAGCGCATGCAAAAGGAAACTTTCACTTCCAAAACTATTCTCCCAAAGAAAGAAAACTCAGAATAACAGGGATAATCAGAAAAAAAAATTATTCACAAAATAAAGCATAAATCATAACTGCTCAATGAAGAAAAATCTTAATCTTTTGTATTTACTGACCAAAAACTCCAATTTGCTTGTAATTCTGCTGAAGAGTAGTGTTGAAAAATAAAAACTATGCATTGAAAAATATTGGACTTGCTGTCATTAAATATTTGCTTTTTAGGGGCTCATTGCTATCCAAGTGCATAGTTTTTAATTCCTTTGCTTCCTATTAAGATGCCAAAATCTTTTTGCCACATCAATCTACCAAGTCACTTCTCACTTGGAAACGCAGGTCAGGAATGTGGGAGCTAGACAGCCAATTCTCCATGAATGCCGAGCATGTTAAAGCTAAGTACAAACCTCTAAGGTTCACCTTGGAGTTTATCTGGTCCCCAACACCTTAATTAATGCACACTGACATTTCGTCATGGTAATACTGATTTACTGCTTTTACTGGCTTTCACATTTATTCTTCTGTGGTCATATTGTTAGTGTAGGCTTACAGCGCATGAAAAGTGCCAGACATATTTCTAAGTACCTACCTCAATGTACAGTGAGATAAAAGACTAAAAAAAGGATATAGGTTCTGATTCTAGAGGTAAAAACTAGTTAATCAGTTGAAATCAGCATTACAGATGAAGTAGGGCACTTCGTTTTTCCCCTTTTGCAGATAACGGTACTTTGGCTATAGTGAAAACTGCAGTTTCAAATGGCTAGTGTGTGTTCACCTTTGTTATTCCCACCAGTACAAACAATAGCTGTTAAGACTGCGTGACCAAGGTTATGCCACAGGATAATTTTTCAATGATGACTGAATGAAATGTATTTTTAATTTTTTAAAAATAAATATTTTATTAGGACACGTTCTAAAAACCAGAAATTTCCTCTCCTACCCTCCCAAAAACTACTGCTGAAACTTTGTGTCTCTGACAGGCATACAAGTCTAAAACTGTACAGCTATTTTGACGTCCAACCTAACATTTAGTTTTGTAAAATATTTTAAAACCTTTCCTAGGTAGGCACACAGTTTGGGCTGACTGGGAGTGGGGCTGGGGCTGAGCCTCATCCCAATGGGCACAGCTGAGAGGAGCAGGTGAGCAGCACTGACAGCAATGAGCCCTGGAGTGCCCAGGGGGCACTGCCAACCACCAAAGGGAACAGAGGGCACTCAGTGCAATGCATCAACATCAGGGGTATGAAAGGTTGGGCTGAATAGCAAGAAAAGCAGATGCTTGAGGTCTTCTGAGGTGAGATACTCTGTATGGGCAGGTTTCTTCCACTGTGCCACACTGTGTGGGTTGAAACTTTCTGATATGCTGTGGTGACGCTGTGTATGGTGGCCCTCTCAACTGTGGTATATGCTATTTCCTCACTATAATTTCCATAGTGAGAAAATTTTGTTACTTATAGAAGGTATACTTGTACTTTTAATCTTTTTTTCTCTCTCTGAATCTGTGCATCTAGGTAATTTATTATGAAGTTATGATTCTTGAAGTATGCCCTTGCTTTAGGCTGTGCTCTCATGGTGTAATTAAGCCTTAAATTCAGTGTCAGGTCTAATGAAGAGTTTTTCATTGCCTTTACATGATGGCATTTTTCTTCTTTTCTGCCCTCACTCTCTCCCTTAGATTTGTATTTAACTTCTGCTATTTTGCTTTTTGTGTGTGGCACCTGTGCAACCTCTACATTTTGGATTCATCTTCCTGCTGGAGTTATTTTAAATTTCCCTGCTGTTCCTTGTCATGTCTAAGACCTTTACTTTTGATTACTCCTGTGACTTTTCTTCTTTTTTGTAAGATGTTAGAAACAGTTCCCATGGGTCTTTAATCCCACTTTCCTGCTGCTCTGGAGAGTGGTGGGGGTTTTTACATGCTCTTTAAGTGAATTATTTGCAGAAGTGAGGGCATACATAGGTAAGTAACTAAATTCATACTGCTGATCAGGCTGTTTCCCAGTGGAAGGAAAAAAGAATAAAAGTGAAGAAAAGAAAAGGAGAAATGTGGTAATAATTCAAATTTTTCAGCATTACTTTCCTGTATTTCTTGTTTTCTCTTTACTGTCTATGAATCCTTTTTTTGGATTCACAATCCCCCCTTGCCCACCCCCAAAAGCAACAAACCACCTGAGCGAAAAAATCTCACAAATCCTAATACTTCTAATTATTATTTATATAAAATCCTTATCTTTCTTTCTGGAAGTCAGCTTAAGTTGTGAAAAATCCTTTCTTGAGCGTCACCAGAAGAAATAACAAATTCACTTTGTTTACCTGCACACTTCCTGCATTAAAAAAATGCATCAATATTTTCTTCTCAATCTGAAATTTTGTATGCCCTTATAAAATGGTGCCATGGTGAATAGGGTAGCAGAATCACCTAAGTGGTTGTTACTTTACTTGTGCACCATCCTGAAACTGTTTTATTCAAGGCCCACAACAAGAATTGTAGTTTTAGAAGCCTTATACAAAAATTTTTGATGATAGTCAGATGTGCTGCTTGCACAAGAATCATTTCTTGCTTTTCTAATCTAACTGTAAGCAAAGTGAACAATTCTGTTGAAACCTTCAAAGCAGAAGCTCTCAGAAAAAACCTTCAGCTGAATCTTCAAAATAATTTTGCTGTTCATGAAATAGGTTATTCCCAATGAAGGATTAGTTAACTTTAAAAAGCGAAATAATAGAACTGAAAGGCTATTTTTTACAGCCTTCTGTATTTAAAGCCTTAAAATAATATTTTTGTTTTCCCACTACTTGAGTTTTCGTTGTATATATGGCATCTCCCGGCAAGTTGGAATGAAACTCCAAGACACTAGGAAAGAATCGAACCTTCTTTAGTGCCTGCATCCCAGCTCCCAATGCCTGAGCAAACATGCCATTGTCCACAGAGGGTCCCTGGTGAGAAACCCAGCTCTGGGAGAGAGTCCTTCCCACTGCAATGTTTTGTGGTGAAATTTATGAGCCTGTCACTCTGTCAGTTGAAAGGGTTTCCGTTTTTGGCCTAATGCTGTGAGTTTAATATCTAAAGTTTTGGAAAGGAAGTGATTTGTTTCATTTTGCTTAGGCCTTTATGTAGCTGAATTATAGTTCAGCAATCCCCAGTATCCATAGCTACAGTACTTTCCCACTGACACAGCAGCACTTCCTGGTAAAGTCTCCCCTATAACTCAGCCAGCAAGCTTGTCTGAACTCCAGCTTCTGTTTCTCCAGTTAAGGCTAATTACACTTATATGGCACTGGGCTTTCCACTTCCTTCTTTTCTTGGGGTGCACAATTGCCAAGAAGATCTATATTTGCCAGGGGAAAAAAAAATCCGGAATGTTGGTGCCAATTAACAAAACAAATATGTTGCAACTTAATGAGTACCCAGCAGATCAAACCTGATCTTGCTCAACAGAAAGGTGATGTAGGAGTAAATAAATGGCAGTGCTTAGCCGCTGGCAGAAGGGGAGGGCATTTTGTTTTACCAGGGAATGCGTTTCTGCTTTGCTCTACTTAGTAGGACCATGCACTTTCTCCCCTTCAGACCCTGCCCACAGTGCCTAATTAATTCACATCAATTTTGAAAGAATACATGATTAGCTGTCCTAGGGCTAAGCAGTAGCATATTGAGTCACACACTAGAAGGCCTAGTTTGGGCACTGGCTCAGGATGGCAGGATCCATGCCAACATAAGAAGCTAAATTGGTTGCAGGGCAGGGGGTGGGGGGCTTGCCAACTAACTGCCTCGCCTCATGGCACCATCTGCCAATTTGTAGACTGATGTTGGCATCAGATCTAAAAGAGCCACTTATCCACTTGCACAGCTATAGGCCACAAGAGTGAAAGGAGAAACGTTTGAAAATAAAAAGGAAGTTGACTAAAAAGCGCATCTCGTCTAGCACAATGCCTGTCAGGTTACTGTCTACAGTACTTTATCATCAGATATGGATGGTTTTTAAGAAATTGGAAGCTAATCCATAATTAGCATATCTTCACACCTGAGATTGCAAACAACATAAGGTTATAGCTCCCAGATGTAGTTATCTGCTTCATGAATATAATGGCACATACAATACTAGAACCTCTCAAATGTTACTGTGAATTAGCTTCCATAGCCAAAACTTAATTCTTTGCTGATGTAGTCTGCTTCAGGCCTTCAAAAGTAGAAAGTCATTCTTAAAAGAATATAAATTAATTTTAAACTTACTTCAGAGGTAACCTGGATAAGAACCAAGCATTTCATGAAGGATATTTTGTTCTTTAAGCTGTTCCTTGTCTAGGGGTCTACTTCAATTCAACATTATGTCAGTGGGATCTTAGCAGCTTACACCTGGCCAGGAATTCTTCTTCCTTTTCAATCTGACAAGGAAACTGAACCAAAACTTCTGAGATGCTCATTACTGTGTAATGATTTATGTATTGAGCTCAATTCAACCCTATCATATTGAGAGAACAATCAAAACGTTAATACTAAAGGCACAATCATCAACTACTAAAAAAATTTACTCACAAAGAAATAAGAATTGCAAATATTGCATTGCTTAGATGCTCCATTTATTACTAGACATGATTCTGACCCAGGCTTCATCTGACATGGCCTTTAATAGATTTTATCCTTCCTCTCTTTGTAGCCCCTATGAAACTATATCAGCAAAAGAGGGGAATGACTGGAGTGAAAAGAGAGTGTGAAGGAGTCTAAAATAATGTAAAATCAGAGGAAACTGTTTTTCCTTGCAATTTCTTATTGTAGAAGCTCAAGAGAAGTCCTTTTTGTCATTGGCCTTCTCTGAAACATGGTGACAGGTCCATTTAGTTGCATAAATATGCATAAAGTAGCTTGAGATCATTATGTCCTACCACCTTTTTATTCCCCAAAATAAAAAGGACTATGAAACTCTATCTGAAAGAGATAGAATACATTCCATTTCCTTCTCCTGTCCTGAAAAATAATCCTATAGTTTTATACAGTTCATTTCTTAGTTTTCATTACTGAAATGTCCTGGTTGCAGTCTTGGGCCAGACACAGTTGGATAAGATCCAGTATTGCCTTGAAGTGTGTGCATGATTAACATTTAGGATCCCACCAAGAAAAAGGAAACCTTCCCTCATGTGGAGGCACCGCAAGAGTTCTGCACCACTCCATGAGGAGAGGCTCTACAGCTCATACTTCTAGTTGACACCTTACCCATAAATTGGCCCCCAGAGGCCTTTGGTAACTGTCTTAAATTTGAGCAGCCTAGAGCAAAGCGCCTGAGGCTGCTTCCATTTCCAACCTCACTGATTCCGCACTAGGAAAGTCCTGGGACTGCAGGAAAACAAACCCACCTTTGTACAGTCTCCATCCTGCAGTGAGTGCTGAAATAAGCACTCAAAACTCAGTGAAGGATTTTGGAAGCTAGATAATAAAACAGAATTCCAGAGCACTCTTTGTTGCCATTTTTGTTCCTTTTACTAAGTTTTATACATGATAGTGTAACCCAAAATCACAAAAAATATCAAAATACCTTGAACTTGATGTTCTGTCATCTGCTATCCCACAGTTCATTAGTGGGTTTTGTGTGCATTCTACCACATGCACACTTCGTGTATATTATTTATTAATTAGGGTTTTTTTGTTGTTTTATGCTATTCTTTACCTGGACTTATTTCCTAAGCTGGTTAGAGCTTGTAGGCATGTGTACTGTCCCAGGAGGATAACATTTTCTTTCTAAGGTATTACATTAAACCTATTAAATTATTTTCAAAAGACATTCAAAATGGTGGGGAAAGGAATGTAGCCTCTTTAATAATAAATGATAAGTATCAATACTTAATGGAGTAAAAGATACATCTTGTCTATGTTGCTGCTTACAGGAAAATGGATGGTGTTAATCTGCACTAAGTCACCTAGAAAATAGTCAAAGTGGTGAAAAGTACAAAAGTATAATATGGTGAAATATTTCAACTCTAATCTGTTATGTACCAGAGAGTGAGTTGTTGCTAAATAGAAATTTATTTTCAGACTAATGAAGAAGTTTGGAGGAGCCAAACAAACATGTCTGAATTTGGGTGAAACTGACTTTCACTGAGATGACAGGACCAAAGCAAGATATATGCCATTTTTTTTAGAAGACATAAGAAACTTATCGAGGTGAAAATTCTTACAGTTAAGAGACAACTAATACAATTATGCTGTCAAATAGTGATCAGCAGGAAAATCTCACTGACAAGATTTTTGCCTTAATGATCAAACCAAATAAAACTAAAATTAGCAGAACAAATGCAAAGTCAGGGAGAAAGCAGAAACGTGGAAGCCAACAGGCTAAGGTGTACTGAAGGTGTGTATGTGACCCAAGAAGAAAGTTAGTGCAAGCAGTGACAAAGCACTCCTCAGGCAGCTCCTCTGTGCTCTACCAACTGCAGCACATATGGTCCTCGAGCAGAGGGTCTCAGAACAGCGGGTTAGTTTACATACCATATGTATGCAATTGGTAGGCACAACGGGGTTGCGTTAAGGTTATTGCATCTGCCCTACTTCGGAATTCCCTTGTATTTTTAGGTTTATGTCGGACAGTAGTGTTATTTTAACAGCTTTTGTGTTAAATTTCACATGTTTTTTTAAACAACATTATAGCTTCCTTTATTTTCTTTTTATTAATTTTGACTTTGTAATAGGGACTCTGGAGACTTAAAATTGAAACGCGTTGTAGAATGATGGCTTTTGGAAGTTCCAAACTTCCAGGAATGAATGTCAGCTAAACCTTCTGCTGTCTCACTGCTGTCTATTTCATTGAGTACCTAGTATTTTCGGTTCCAAATATTTTGAGAATGACTGTGATCTGTGGATTATTTATAGAAGAATTCTTGAAAATATTTTTTTGTTCAGAATCTCTATCAAAAGCTATTTGTCTGTAGGAGTTCAGTAATATGTAAACAAACATCTTTGACTGGACAGTGTGGTCACCAATTATATCTATTTTGTACATAATCAAACCCTTGCCATCATGTTGGATATGATTTAATCCTTACAGTCAAGTTGGATATTTTACAATATCATCAAAAATTCATCTTATACCAGTAGTTTCAACAGCTGCCTAAAATATTAATGGCAAATATGTGATGCTTAGGAAATAATACTTAAGAGATATGGATGACATTAACATGTATTTTAGCAGGACCTTCATATCATTATGAAGTAATTCTGCACTATTTTTACTCCTTTGTAATCAGAATTCCTGTGAAAATGGAATAGTCTGGAAATAAGGAGTTAATGCTCTCCAATGGACACACAAGTTTTCTGCTAGTAGTATATCTGTTGCTTCATTTAACTTTGTTTTTATCCATTGTATGCTACCCACCACCACACACAGGAGACAAGGAGTGCTCTATTATTCAGATTGCAAGGTGAAATATACTTCTTGTATCCATTACTGGAACAGTTTAAGCATTGGTTTACCTCTAACTTCCTAGTGCCAGGATTAATAATGTCTGGCAAATGCATTAATATGGTGAAAGCAACAGGAGATGGCAAGCCCTTTCACATAACACATTTCAAGCATACCTTAAACTCTTTTGTAAGTGCCTTTTATGGTAGAAAAACAATGGAAAATTATTATCCTTTTACTGAAAAGCTGTGGTCACTTTTCGTCCAATGACAATCAACTCCTGTAAAATTTAATGCAGGCCAGTAGTGTATTTTTTAAAAAGGAAAAGTAGGAAATAATTGGAAATTCCATAGCTCATGATAATTCCATAGCTCATGTGTTCTACAGGCTAGGAAGCTACTGAAGCTGGGAAATACAGTGCAGGTAAGAAACACCCTCGGGGACATACCACATACGACACATGTGAATGTAAGGAGCACCAGGGCTTTGCTGCTAATCTGTTCTTCTGAGACTGCAACATCTGAAAAGGAGCCTTTCCTACACAGCATATTTTGTCAGATTCAAAATGGGAGGAAATTATGTAAGAGTTCGATTATTTAAATTATAGTTACAAATAGAGTTTATGTAAGGACCACCAACAGACCCAGATATTTTAGATTAACTCAGAAATTATAGAAATTTATCTTAAAGGGTAATGGCAATTATCTAGGGTCTAAGCTTTAATCTCCTGTGAAGTCTGTCAACAAAAGCCAACTCATGCATGGCCTGAGAAAGCATTCCTGAATAGAGGAAGTAAACGTTGCTAAAGTCCATGAGGAGAGTTTTGTAAGCTTAAACAGAGATACCTTTAATGTGGAGAAGCAAAACAAAATTCCCAAACTTTGGCAGCCATAGAGATCAAAGATATATGCAGTAGTTCTGTAAAGAGTTGAATCCTCCAAAATTTAAGCATACATCTAAGAGGCAACAATTTCTGCATCTGATTTTATTGAGCAGAAGCAGCTCCTAAAGTTAACCAGTAAGAAAGTAATTTAAGCTTGTCAAAGGCCATGCACAGTTGAGCTCTCTGGAGCAAATGAAGAATCTCATAGTAAAACACTAATAACGAATAAGGGAATTTTTTTATTAACATCATTCTGAGTAGCAAGGGAATTTTTTTTTTATTAACATCATTCTGAGTAGCAAAATGAAAATTTTTTTAACTTGTAAAATTGAGCTGACTCTACCAAATGCTGCAACATTGTCAAGTACTCTCCCTGTACAGACTAATCCTTTAGTGGCTTGTGAAAGCTGACCTTGTTGGTTACTCTACTTAAATTACTGTAAAAGAATTGAGATGTTCAACATGTTCAGGTGAAAAAATAGAAAAATTTCTGCTGTGGAACTTTGAATCAAGTCCTGGATCCTCTTGGAATTGACATAGTATGGTCTTTGCCATAGATTTCTCTTATTCATATTATATCCACGAGAATGTTAATAGCTTCTGTATTGCCCCCAAGGAAATCCCAAGCTGGACTGCCATGCAGTATGTACAAACTGTGTTCTACAGATGGATATTATTTATATATATTTCACAATTAGACTGATTTATCTGGAATATATTTGAACTCAGCAGCTCTTTAATGTTCAGAAGCCTTTCCTGATGTAACAATCTATGTTACATCAGGATAAGCTAAACTAATTTATACTAAGAAATGTATACAGAAGCCCACCTAAATTTTTCCAACAAATTGAGTTGTTTTCCAAAAGTTTGGTTTTATCTAATGCATTTGTTCCATGTATTTTACCTGAAAGGTAGGATTCATTCAGAATCAGTTTGCAAAAGAGACAGAAACCTTAGGAAAAGACAGTGCATAAGGAAATACTGAGAGAATTTTATGGAAAGGAATAAAGACCCTACAGTTACCTTAAACAGCTCATACCTGCAGCTGTACCCATGGTAAGGGTAAAGCAGGTGTTGGCTTGGTGGTGCACAGGAGGCATTTTTACAGCCATGACAGATCTGACTGGTCTCAATGCTTTTCCAGGTGTAGAAATCCCAAGCAACCACAGGGATATCTGCTGACTTCTCAGGTATGCGTTAACAAAGAAAGAAACAAATTAATTTCCAGAATTATTCAGCAATCATTTTATGCCTCCCAGATTGATTGTTGAAGACTTTGTTTTGAAAAATGGCACATTTAAACTCTCAGCTGCTGTTGGAAGAATTACTTTTCCAGCATTTAATTTCTTCTTTGGGATGTTTTTTTTTTCTTATTTTGAATTTTTGTCTTACATTCCAGCATGCATTTAGCCCTTGGCAGATTGAAAGGTGTCTCTGTCAGGAAATATCATCTGAGGGAACACAAGATACTACACTGCACAAAAAAAAAGGTGTGGTGTAGGAGGAGAGAAAACATCAGAAACATTGCAAAAATACCTTTTTGTTTTGTGTTCCACAGCTTTGAAACTTTTCAACAGCTTTGAACCATTAAAAAGTGTAACTTGCTGACAACTTTTTACATGGAATGTCAGCTTTGCGTGATTTGAAACAGCTGAGATAATAACTCCCAAATGAGAGGATTATAATACTGAAAGGAACATAAATATGTATTGTACCAGCAGCACCTCTCTATTAATGACTGGTGTAGATCAATTGATGGAATAGCCAGCCTTTTATCTGTACTCTTCTTAAGAGTTCATTTCTACTGGAGTGTTTTTTTACCGAACTGAATGAAAAATGTTTCCTTGGAACTGTTATCAAATTTATTTTGACCCATATGCTACTGCAAAACCACTAAACCGATACATGTTTTTTAAACAAATGTAGGGAAAATGACAGAATAGTAGAGATGTGTGAGCTGAGAATGGTTTTTAAAGTTTGCCATGAGGTGTCAGCAGCTCTTTAATTTTCAGTAGCCTTTTCTGACATAAGGATCTCTCAGCAATTTACAGAGCTACTTGCTCAAACTCAGTCAACAGCGTTGGAATATTTTCCTCAAATAAAGATTTATATTTTAGAGATCCTTAAATATTTCCATGTGACTAACAGAGATGTGTTTGTCTGTTTGTTATACATGCAGATATACCTACAAATAAGTTAGTAAATAAATGCAAAATAAATTTGTAATGTTTTTCTTCTATTTAGCTCAGTTAAGTTATCTGCAATTCATTATACTTACTACCTTCATTAAGTTAAGAAGTTAGTTTCTGTAAAAATTTTAATATTAAGAAATTCAGTAATAATATACATCAAGGATGTCTTGGAGCTAGCATGTGTAATAAACTTTAGAAACTGCTATGAATTTTCAAGTTAGCATGTTAAATTTCATTGCAAATACTGTATCTTCAGGTTTCCCCAGGTGGCAATGTGTATTAAGAAATGAATGTCTATGTCTGGAAATGCTGTTCTTGCCATTTTTATTTTTGGAAGTTATTTAGCTGTTGAATGTAATACTAGTCTTGGGTTTAGGAATGCCTTCAGAGGGAAAGTAGGACTGGAGGAAAACCATGACAACTGTGTTTCTTAGTGTAGCGGGCTCCAGGTAAAACTAAAACCTTATCCAGGCTTAAGATTAAATCAAAGCCAATATTCAGATAAGTCATCCTATTGTTATCCTGTATAGCCTGTTCTGTCTGTATCTCAAATACCTTGAAAGCTAAGTAGACTCAGAAAACTGGTCTTGAAAAGCTGTAGCCTAAAATGAAAGTTTGCTGATCAAAGAAATATATTCCTGCATCAAACCCCTAGAAAATTGTAAGAATTGACTTCAAGTACTATGGTTTTGCTTTCAGATGCTAGGACTTAGCCTTCCTGCTAATCCTGAAAGTGCCTCTTATACTTTGTAATAAATCAGCATTTTTTAATAGCACCAGTAGTGCTATTCCACTGATTTGGAAAAAAAAATATCCATAATGATCTACAAAACTGAACTCTGACATTCAAAGAAACCTTCAGTGTAGGAGGACTGACAGGTCATAACATTCTGTTTGTGCTCAAACCTGCAGATTTCACCACAAAGGTTGAGAGTTTAGGCTGATGTAAGTGCTTCTTTCTCTTAATGGTGGGTCATCACACCTGATCACCACATTTTTATTCTGAATGATATTTCATGAGTCAAGACATGCAATGTGGGCAGAAAAAACTGCAGTATGTTTAATCATTTTTCTTTCTCTTGAGCACATGAGACAAAGGAAGGTGTAAGGAGGATATGGCCTGAGCTGGCCAGTCTGTACTATCTAGCATGTGTGGAAAGTGATTTAAGATCAATAGGTCACACTTCACTTTGAAGTTCAGATACTGCCACGTCTTTTTGAAAACATGATCCTGAAATGTGCTGAGCACCCTGGCTGAAGGCCAGGAAAACACATAAACACATGCTTAACTCTAATCATAGGACTAGGCCCCTTGTGTTGAAGTTGACATGTGCTGAAGTGCTGGTCTGGACTAGTGCCAGAAGGTTCAGCATCCTTCAGGACTGATTCCTCAGCCAATAAACCAAGGGCTGCAGCTTAACAGTAAGCCCAGGATTCTGTTTACATTTCCTGCTTGCATTTTAAAAATAACCAAGTGATTGTTATACACATAGAGTCCTTGCTCCTTTGAGAAAATTGGCATAGATGGAGGGACAAAAGTTCATTTTAACAGTTGCAGGCAATGAACAGGATGTTCACTTCATTTGGCTGTGTGCAAATCACCTCTTTCCCAAACAATCTCTCAATGACCTGCCAGCACAAAGCTATTCAATGTCCAACAGAAGTCTTGAGCTGGATTTTGCAATGGTCTCAGGTGTCAGTGCACTGTTCCTGAACTTCCACAGCAGAACTTAAGTTCATTCTCGCTGGTAAGTAGGCAGTTCTGTCATTTGAAAATGGCCAAGTTTTCTTCTGATTGTTTCTGGCAGATGCAGAAGGTAAGAACTAACAGTGAGGCTTACAAAAAATTGCATTTCTAATGGGCTGAAATCCACTTGAGCCTAGAAAGAGTTTGTGTCTTTAAACTGTGAACACAGATGGTAGAGGTGGGGTGCATAGTTATGAAATAAACTTTCAATAAAGGTAGAAGCTATTTCTGCAGGTGACTGTACAATATCAAACACCAATACTAACCTCCACTATTTTATCTCCAAGCTCTCATCCTCCCTACAATCCTTCTTTCACCATCAAGCAGAAGGATTGCTGCAAACTTCTAATTAAACATACCTCAATGTCCAACTAAATAAAAACTTTTAAAAGTCCCTAATATGCTCACAGATTATGCTGGTTTCTCCCTGCTACCTACAAAAGATTGGCTGAAATTTACATTGGTTTGTAGGAGCGTAAGAAACCTATTTTTGAATATTTTTTCTAAATAATTGGAAACTAAATAAAACAAGTTAAAAAAAACTGTGTTATTCAATAATTTCTTAAGTTTTAGCAAATTTAAAATTGTCTATTTGCTTTAGTTCAATAAATTTTCTGGCACTAAATACACTGGAGAATTATGAAAAAAAAGCCATTTTAACTGACAGTAGGAATTATCTAATTCCATGTAAAATCTGTTCTTGCAAGATGTCTCTCTGTCAAACTCAATTTTAAAAACACTACAGTCCTTGAGACCATTAGGTACTTATCAGACAGAACCAAAAGAACTTCCAGATGTTACTGATCCAATTTTCATGAATATGAGAATGAGAAATTGTTGCTAGTGGTAATGCATCCCTTTCTACAATTTACAAACAGTATGAAAAGAATGATTCTTTATTAGTGGATGTCTTTTTCTTTCTAAAACTTCGTGGAAGTTCTAGCCAAGCATTTGATTTTTGTTTGTTGGAACTTAGTTATTAGCAAATAATAGTGAAACCAGTAAATATTTTTTTGTGTCTGAGACATTAAGCTCACTCTCAGAGGTTCAAATGTAGTTCAGAAGTCACATTTTGTTTCTCATTCTTCAGATGCATAATGGGAATTCCCTTTCCTAGCTAAATGTATTTTTGAATAGGTATGTGGTACCCAAACCTTTTGGTAGGAAGTGGTTGAAGCAGATGACTTAGAAAGTCCACTGCAGGCACATACTTATCTGTAGACTGTAAATTCTTGAGGGTACCCCTAATATTAGCACCTTAATTGTTAGCGCCTCATCATATTTAGGCTTCTCACTCCCAGGCCCAATTGGGATAAAATTGTTGGATAACGTGGGTTTAATCCGTTCGCCCTGCAGTGAAAGAAAATGACATCACCTTGCAGTTAATTCAGAGGCAGAACTCTAAGGAATAGATGGTGCTTTTGGGTCTTCTGCCATCAGTTCTGCCCCTTTGTACTGTGACTCCGTGGTAGTGCCTGAAAAACACACATTGTGTGACTGCACTTGGAACTTCTCTGGTGTTACCAAGCTTCACAAGTAGAAGCACCACTGATTACTTTATCCTGGTATTGTTTTTTGGGGGAAGGGGAGCAGGCTGAATCAAAGACGGAATTTCTAAATTTATACAGATTAACTTGATCTGATTGTGTGAAGGAAGTTATTTTAGAGCATTTCCTTTATTTTTCTTTAAAGAGTAGCCTAAAAGGATCTCTTACAGGGATCTTTTTCATATTCTGGTTTTGTTTAGCTATCATCTGCTGTCAAAGGTGTTCAAACGGACCTGAACAATGAGTTGTGGCACTGCGGTAAACTGCTTCCTTTGGAAGATTTTTAGAAGCCCTTCTTTGAAGGTTTGGCCTTTAGCCTATGAAGGTCAAAACACATTTGGGAGCTTATATTATTTGTCACCAGAGAGAGGCTAGGGTAAACCTAGAAGCACATTTCTCTTCAGAACCCACATGACTAAAATTAAAATAGTATGTCTGGTATGTATACAGAAAAAAAACCACTGGATTTTTCTTCTGTATTTTCAAATAGATCCAGTAGGCAATTAATCAAAAATAACATATATCATGTGTGTAATATGTTTGTATAAATGTGTGTGTATATATATCTGTATATAAAAACATAAACAAAATTTCCACGTCAAGAGATAACAGCATTAATATATTAGCTCAACAGAATTCTGCAGGCAAAGTCCTGATTCCATACGTTTAAAGCCTGGGAAACTTGTGTAGCCAGCTCCACTGGAAATTATGATTCACAGATTTTTTTATCTACAAGTTTAAAAAAGTAACTTTGTCATAGGGTATTGCTACAGAACCAATAACAAAATTCAGCATCTGAATGCCTCAGATGCACCTCTCATATACAGAGCAAACTTTAACTTTCAAACTTGAGACCCAAAACACTGACAGAAAAGGATGCATGCTGCATGAACTGGTATGACAGAAAAAGAGATAATTAGTCCACTAAAAGAATTTTTAGCGTCATTGTCCATCACTCATTTTCAGTCCTGCTAGGACTAGTAGGAGAATATAAAGTCCTGTAAAATAAATATCCTCGTATTTTAAAGCAGCCTAAAATTTTATTGGAAATTTAGAACTAGATTTTATTAGCATGAGAGAAACTTGAGGGATGTGGAGTTGTCCCAGTTCTGCATTAATTTTCTGTTATGTTCAGAAAAGTACTAAAAGGGTATGGTAAACCAAATATTTCTTGTACTTTTATGGATACTATGAGCTGAACCAATTCAAAACTCTGGATCTGATTCTCCATACCGACACATATTAAAATACAAAAGAAATTGACTAAGGTGAAGGAAAATTCTTTCTAAACTGATCCCTAATATTTGTCATAGGCTGTAATCAAGGATATTGGACCTCATGAAAGAGCTAATAAGTCACTAACACAGAAAGCAGAAGACATGTTATATTATGTACTCTGTCATTACTCTCTTGTGTAGGCTGAGAAAACCACTTCCCTTTGTCTGTCTTGATTCTCTTTTTCCCCTTGTCTTTTCTATATGCAATATAAACTTTTAGACAATAAATTGGCAGGCTCTATATTTTGATATGCTAATATCAGCCCTAGAACTCCAAGTGCTGCGTCAAACTCATTACACCTGCATGATTTGAAACCTTCCTTCAGTAAGAACTTGCTCTTAAGGTATGGGTTTGGGTTTTGTTCGTTTGTTTTCTGGAATTACATGGTACTAGTACCCTGTATGTGCACTAGGCCTCCTCTGGGTGTTTCCATTTATTTGTGTTGTGTTTTACTAAAGGAAAATGTAGGTCTGTGGAATAACATTGAGATTCACATCTGACATTTTTGACAGAGATCGTACAGTATTGACAACATTAATGTAAAATCGAAACATTAAGAGTAACATTTACTAACAGCTAATTAAACTGATTGCTGGGAATAATTTAACTTAAACAAAGTTACAGAGACTTACTCCTTCTCACTCCCTCCCTTTTCTCCCTTCAGAGAAAAATCACCATTACGCCTCTGGAAAGAGGTCTAGTGTTCACACTTCATCAAAGGAGGATCAAACATCTTAAACTGTTCCTTGCAAAGTTAATAGTTTCCAGACTACCATTAGTAATTTCTTTTAAGTGAGAAAAGTCCCAGTACTGAAAATAAAAGCAAATATCCAAATATTGCAAAACTTTTGTTGGTAATATCTAGTAGACAACTTTATTGAGACTTTAAAACTGTAGTTTAGTGTTTTACTACAGAATTTTATTGGATCCTGTCCTGGTTAACATCTTTATTGATGATCTGGATGTGGGGATTGAGGGCACCCTCAGTAGATTTACAGTGATACCAAGATGGGTGGGAGTGTTGATCTCTGGAGGGAAGGAAGGCTCTGCAGAGGGATCTGGAGAGACTCAGCCAGTGGGCTAAGGACAGCAGCATGGGGTTCGCTAAGGCCAAGTGCCAGGTCCTGCTCTTGCGCTGCAGCAGTCGCAGGCAGTGCTGCAGGCTGGGCAGAGTGGCTGTCCCGCAGAAAGGGGCCTGGGGTGCAGGTCAGCAGCAGGCTCAGTGTGAGCCAGGGCTGGGCCCAGGTGGCCAAGAAGGCCAGGGGCATCCTGGCCTGTATCAGCAATGGCGTGGCCAGCAGGAGCAGGGCGGTGACCATCGCTCTGCACTCAGCACTGGTGAGGCCACACCTTGAGTGCCACGTTCAGTTTTGGGCCCCTCACTTTAAAAATGGCATTGAAGTACTGGAGTGTGTCCAGTGAAGGGCAACAAGGCCCTGAGAGGTCCTGGGAACGAACTTGTCTTTCGAGGAACAGCTGAGGGAGCTGGGCTTGTTTAGTCTCAAGGAGGCTCAGGGGAGATTTTATTGCTCTCTACAACTACCAGAGAAGAAGTTATAGTGAAATGGGCCCAGTCTTTTCTGTTGTGCCTGCAGTGAGAGAACCAGAGAAAATGGCTTTGAGATAGGAGATTCAGACTAAATATTAGAAAAAAAAAATTCCCTGTTGATGTGGTCAGACTTTGGAATAGGCTGCCCAAGGAGGTGGAGTCACCATCCCTGGAGGTGTTTTAGAGGTGTCTGGATCTGGCTCTGGGTAATGGTTCAGTGACTGAGGAGTTACAGTGGTAGTTACTGATGGCTGATGGTTAGACTTGATGATCTTTAAATGTCTAGTCCAGCCTTGATAAT
This sequence comes from Melospiza melodia melodia, assembly GCF_035770615.1. Taxonomy (NCBI): domain Eukaryota; kingdom Metazoa; phylum Chordata; class Aves; order Passeriformes; family Passerellidae; genus Melospiza; species Melospiza melodia. The sequence continues at coordinate 30,044,718 of NC_086199.1, forward strand.
TCTCTGGATTTTATGAAATACTGTCAAGTTAAGGACATTTTGCCCTCAATATATTGTGCTCATTTTGATGTTTCTGTTGTGCTATTTCTTTCATTGCTCATATAAGACATAATATTCAGTAGGATGCTTTATACATTTGCAGCTGAGTTAAACAGCATTGCCCCCCAGTCTGGATTTAGTAAAGTATTGTACCAAGTTGTATCATGCAAGCAAATGCATGATAAACATTTATTGAGAAGCTGAATCTTTTTATGCATTCTTTCCTTCCTTCTATGTTGCCAAGGTGACCATGCAGAGATAAACCAGCTTAAAATATAAATAACCATATCCCTGAATATTTCAAATTCAGAATGTCTACTGAGTAACATTAGAACTGTCAGACTTACACAAGTAATCGTATCTGAAAGATCCTGCAGCTTTTAGTTACATTTCCTTTAAGGTTATAGCCTCACAAGAAAGCAATGCACTGAATTATATTTTTGCTCCCATAACTTGCAATGCAGCAGTATTCTGCTGTAGAAAACAAATTGTTCAGAAAAAGCAAATCCAATGTAAGACTCAGAATTACTGTGATGTCACACTATGATGACAGCCTCTGACAATCAGCCTTTAGCTGATAACCTTCAATGTACAATTTTTACAGAAGTTCACTTGACTGTCAGCAACTAAACTGCCATCAAGCACCGGCTTAGGTTTTCTTTCAAACACTTTTCAATTTTTTTAGATTTCAGCTTTATGGAAACAAAATACTCCCCAAAAAGACATAACTGAGACATGTAGCTCCAAGGAGACTTCACAGCTGAAAGTCTCAAGGTCATTGTATTTGTTCCTCATATGCTGTACTACAAATGCTTTTAACCCAGTTGAAAGACCAGGTTTCAGAAGTTAGTAGCTGAGAGAGTATATGTGCAGCTTCCAGAAAAAGAGCAATGCTCTGGCACAAGAGCTCTACAAACTTTTCCTAAAAATGGCAGAACACTCCTAAAAGTGTTTAAAAATCATTAAAAAGATAATTAAAAATCCCTACAGAAAAATCAATACTTTTCTTGTTTTTCAGATGCAGAAAAGTGTAGTTTCCAAAAATCACAGTAGTTACATGCATTCATATCTTTTTGCTCTTTTAAAAGTATTACTCCTTAACATAGATCAGCCAGTAATGCAGGCAAGGTAACACTATCTGTTACTAGGCTGAATTTTTTGGTGATTTCCAGACTTATAAATGGGCAGAGGCATTCACAGCATCCTGAGGCATGGGCAGAGTATTCACAGCAATCAAGTTCTCAGAAAGATATCATGTGAATTCAGGAAGCTAACTTATGCTTCCCTTTTAAGACCTCTGTGGCATAGCAGAGAACAAGATTTCTGTCTTCTCAAGGCTAGGTATGGCATTTACCTGGGAAGCAGAAGAACAAAGTTTGGAGTCTTTTTCAGACACAAATAATCCTTTTCCTGCATGTTGGAACAAAGTCTGATCCAGAAGGTCTTGTGCAGGCTGCAACTCAGCTGCTCCCTCCTGTTCTTTTCTCCATCTCTGCTATGCTGGACTGGATTCCACACATTGGGCAAAGCAAACGTTACCACAACTGTTGTGCCAGGTAAAGGAGACTGCAGGGATAATCAGCCAGTGAGGAACTGAAGTCTTCCTCCCCTCTCAGGAAGGAGGAACACAGAATTTACCATGTGGCACCATGGTGGCAATCAACTCATGAGGATTTGTATAGGCATGGTCCCCATTCTTGCTGTCCTTCTCCTTTGGGAGAATCTTATGCCCATCAGGAAGTGTTGGGAGTTTTCCAGTTATGTGTTTAGAAAGGGGATTCTGCATTTTTTTCCCTTACATGTGCCTGTGTTCTGCCACTATTTTAAGGAAGCCAGCTCAAAATGAAATAAAAACTTGTTTTGATAAAGGTTTTCTTTCATATCTCTAGAACAACAAGAAAAAAAATCCACTAGAAGCTCTTGAAGGGCAAGATGAAAAAACATATTCAGAAGTGGATATGAGGTACAGAGTAAGATGAAGCAAGGCTAGAGAGAGACTGAGACACAAGTTAGAAAGTGCAACCAGGAAGAAGGAAGCACTCAGAAATGTAGCTACAAGTATCAAATACAAGGAGAGGAATGTGTCAGTGGTGGGATAACTTACCGAGCAAATAGAGAAACATCCATTAGTCACACTCACAGCCTAGTTCTCAGATGGTGACATTTTAAATGTCATTTAATTGTTCTTAGCTAGGAAGACATTTAATGCTTCTAATGAACTCCAGCAAAAAAACTCTACAGAGAAATACGTATGCAACAGATTTTTCCCTCTAAGCTAAGATTATGAACTACTTGACAACATTTTGACAAACAGGTACTGTACACTGAAATAATGGCAATGTGTGCCCTTGGCACTCTTTAGAAGCAACCAAACTTTGTGTCTCTCTGCCCAAAGGAGGCATGCTCTGAGAAATGATGGAGGGGAGGGCAGACAGGGTGGGACAGAATAGCCAGCTATTGCACATCAGATACTCTATAGCAGGAATTCACATAGAGAGGCTGTTGAAATAGTGTTCAGTGAATGGCAGTGATTGAAATACTATTCCTGTTGTAGACACGAGGCCTGATTCAGCTAGGGCAGAAGCAGGTGCAGCTCCATTGAAGTCAATAGTGCAGCACCCACTGGGCCTGAATTTAGCTCACAGTAGGACTTGCTGTGAAGTGCATTACACTAATGATAGCTATGGCAACACACTGTTTTCTGCATGACCTAAATGCATTTGCCCCACATAGATGTTTTCACACCAAGACAGTGTTGTTCCTTAGTTTTTTACCAGGAAGAAGATGAAATTGAGAGATGAATTTTTAGGCTGTGGATTATGCCATTCTGTGGGTTTTAACCCATTTATTGAAGGATTACACAGTGCTCCTCTTGATAGTTAGTAGGCCTTTTGCAAATAGGCTTTTCAAAGCCAGGTCTATATCAATAGCTTCCTGAAGTTAACTGTAATTTTCTAGTGAACTATTCAGTTATTATTATGATAGAAAATATTTAAAGATAGCACTTATTACTAAATCCTCCCCAGAGATACCAATAATCAAATTACTCATTTCTTCCTCGATAGAAGATATCCAGGGAATTATGTGTTTAACACTTGGGAAAAGAAATAAGTTTTCCCAAGATAAATAGATTGAAAGGCATTTTGTTGGTAAATTTCTGGTTTCAAAGTAGAAATATGTTTGCCATGTCTAAACTGCAAACTTTTTATCTGATTTTCAGTGTTTTACCTGTGTATAAGGGCCTGAAAACTTCTTCTTTATAAATTCTTATCAAGCACTACTTCCTCTTTGGGAGAGAACTCAATCAAAAGGTTGTGGTTTCTCCAGCAAGTCACGCAAGACTTCACAGTTTATTTTTATGGGGTTGTTTTAGCTTCATTTTAAGCTATTTGATTAATTTTTGTGATATATGTGTGCGTCTTTCCTGTAAACCTGGTTCTCTCCAACTTACACAAAGCATATTGTTCTGCTCTGCTTTCACGTTTTCTTCTTATTAACAAAATAAAGAAAATATGGGTAAGTTTTAAACAATGCTTGTTTGTTTCCTAAAATTGTAGTGCATTTACTGAGTATATCAGGTTTGTCAGAATAGTCCACCTTTCTCTTTTTTTCCAAACTATTACATTACACTATGAAATAACATTATGAAAATCTTGCATGATATACAGTGACACAAAAAAAAGGTGCAGATTAATTTTTGCTTCCAATTAATTAAGTATGCATTTCCCTAGAATTGAAGTAGACTATTGTTATAGGTAAAAGTGAAGTTAAGTTAAAATAGGATATAGTTCAATTATATTGTATAAATTATGTTATATTATTTGTATTATGTTAAAGGGGGGGCGTATAAGAATGTGCTGGAAGGGTCCAGGGTTTGGTGAAGCAGGGGTCTGATGGGGCAAGGCAAGGTCGAAGAGAGATTGGCTGAAACATCTGACCAATCATTCGAAGGCCTGCAGAAACGATTGGTCCAGAATGAGCGGCGGTAAAGACCAATGAGAAGCCTGGAAATGGACCCATCATCATGAGGATCCAAAATGCACCAATCCTGGACTCGAGGGGGACTATAAATGCGGGGAGTTTGTTTGGGTCAGGGTTCTTCTTTTGTTTGGGATACTTGTTGTGGGGGGGAAGTCAGTGCACTTGGGATCAGTGCGCTGTTTCGGTTTTGGCTAGCTGTGTGGGTGCCTGGGCTTATCCTAGGCACTCCGTTCCTTGTAGTTATTTTAATAAACGAGAACCTCTTTCTCTGGAGAAAGTTTGGCCTCGTTCATATCCATAATACTATCACCAAATTACAGAACAAGTTGCATCCCTCAGAATTCTTTACCTCACTTTCTCAAATTCCAATTATGGAATTGGTTGTTGCTCTTGGATTTACTGGATCTTCTCTAATCTGTGTATATTTTTAAGTCCTTTATAAAATGGCTTCTTCAGCACAGATCATGATTCTACAGAATCTAGATCAAAAATCACTGATGGTGCTGAACAGAAATATGGTCCTCACTGGTGCCACATGAGGTACAGGAATGATAGAATCATAGAGTTGTGAAGGTTGACAAAGACCATTGAGAACAATTGCTAATCCAGCACCGTTGTGTTCACCACTAAACCAAGTGCCATATCCACATGTCTTTTGAACACTTCCAGGGATGGTGATTCCAGCACGTCTCTGGGCTGCCTGTTCCAATGCCTGACCACACTTTAGATGAATGAATTTTGTATAAGAGCCAATCTAAACTTCCCCTGGTGTAATCTGAGGCCATTTCATCTTGTCAACCTCCTTTCATGCAGTTGTAGAGAGCAATAAGGTCTCCCCTGAGCCTCCTTTTCTCTAGGCTAAACAACCCCAGCTCCCTCAGCTGCTCCTCATCAGTCTTGTACTCCACACCTTTCCCTAGCTGCATGGCCCTTCTGTGAACTGCAGCATCTCAATGCCCATCCTGAATTGAGGGGCCCAAAACTGAGCACGAGATTCAAGGTGTGACCTCACCAGTGCCAGGTACACGGGGACAATCACAGCCCTGTTCGTGCTGGCCACACCCCCTCTGATAGAGACCACGGTGCCTTTGGCCTTCTTGAACAGCTGGGCACACACTGGATCATGTTCAGCCACCATGGGGAAACATAACATTGCAAGGAGAATCATCTGGAAAAGCTGATACAAATGGTTATACTCGTAGCTGGGGCACGGCTAGAACAACTTGGTACATAACAGTAAGTTATTTAATTATTTTTGCAAATTTAAAAAAAAATTGCTTACATATATTTTAACTAATTTGGTTTTGGTCTGTAAATACAATTAATGCCTGTGCATCAAACCTACTATATTACACAGTATTCAAAGATAGCTATGATGTCAAGACTTTTAATTGATTGACCAAAATGTTTTAAATGAAAATAAAAAGAAATGACAGTGAAATGTAACAATGATGTAATCAACAGGAAACAGTCTTTTCACAAAATAATTGATTTTTACCTCTTTTTGAAAAGAGAATAGACCTTTGAGAAATAATTTTTAGTTAAAACCAGTATTTTTTAAAATAAAATTTATTTATTCTTCCGAACTGTGAGAGTCCTCCTGGACCAGCAGAAAGAAATCACCAGAGATTCTATCAGTTTCATGCAAAATTTATAGTTCCTAATTGTAACCTTTCCTTTTTTAGGAATGGAAGGAGTAATCTGAGGCTTATCATGAGTTTCAGTCTCTTGCTCAAAATTGCTGCCATACTGTGAGAAATCAGACATTTGCTTTTAATTAGGATACTTGAAACATTTTTAAAAGCTTTAGATTGATCTGAGTTTGTAAAGCCCAGTGTTGTGCTACTGTGGCAGTTTTGTGTTTGAATCTGGAATGCCATCTTGCATCTGTAAGCTGATCTTGCATCAGCTTGTATTACACTGCTTCTTGTTCTTAAAAGCAAGCAAGATTTTCAGATCTGCTTGATTTAAATCCCAAAGAGTTTAGTTCACTGATTCTCCTATGGTCACTTGAAAAAAAATGCTTAAAGGGACTGAAATCCAGTCTTCTATTCAAAGACTTTGATCTATGTAAAACAATTGTGCAAAATTTTGTGGCCATGTTATATTTATGGAACAATCACATAGCACTTCGCATATGCTAATATATGGTAAAGTTTGGATTTTCCAAAGTCTGTTGCTGTAAAATTGGAGACGTATCAGGATGTGAAACACTAAAGACTATGAAGAAAGCCATAGCAGAAGGGAGAACCTCAAGTTACAAAACTCTGGATAAGCAACTGGATGTTCCAGGGCAAGAGATCACTTGATGACTAGGAGTCATCATGAACAACCACAGGGGAATGAAACAATGACAAAGAATAATTATTTGTGGTGCTGTTATTAAAATTGCTAGTTGCTGCAGTATGAAAAGCTTCCTGGGGTAACATGAATACATGACATGGTTTAGGAGTCATACTCTGCAATTTAGTGCCCCCTGCCCCAAGACTCCAAACCGACATGCTGCTGACTTGCTTTTCCTGCTCCACTGGTGGCTGGAGAGGACAACAGGGGGCATAAAAGGCAAACACCACAGGCTGAGATAAGACCAACTTACTGGAAAAAAATAATGAGATAAGAGAAGAGTAACAGCAACAATATTAGTGACAAAAGTGTACAAAAGCGAGAGCATGGAGCCCAACCCAATCACACACAAACTGCTCTCTCTGGTGAGGATCAGCAGTACTCCACTACTCTGTCTGCCACTCTTGCTCCACTGGAAAGAGACACCCTTCTTTTCTGAAGCAAGAGTCCCTCTCCCCTGCCCCACTACATGACATGAGATGGTTTTAAATAACATTAGGGTCTTGGCCATGGCTCCAGGCTCCACCTCCTCATGGCTCATGTGAAAAATTAAGACTTGGCCAAATAAGACTTGGCCAAAACCAGAACACCACACTTAAAAAAAAAAAAACCAACCAAACAACAACAACAACAAAAAACCAACAAAAAAAACCAAAACGAAGCAAAAAACTGTTTGCCAAGGAGTTCCTTGGGTAGTTGAATTTCCTCATATTTTTGACAGTAGTAAGAATAAAACCATAGATCTGAAACAGTGCGCTAGTTTTTTCCTTCTGGTTTATTGGACTTTCATTGTGTGAGTTTTCTTTTCCATCTCTCCAAGTCAGGGAAAATGATTAAGAAAGAGAGAAAGATTTCTCTAATGAATCTACACATAATGCAAAATTTATATAGCTTCATGAGCAGCTGGGCAAAGCATGACATGGTGCACAAATAAGAAAGGAAATTTTCCATGTTTTTTTGGAGGTAGGAATCCTAGTTACTGCTGGCCATCATGACCTACTCGTTCGTTTTAGGAAGAAGTGGATACTTTCCATGGGAGAAGCTTAAGCATCAGATTTGCTCCTTGGAGCATTAATAAAGGGGCTCAGTTAGCTTCATCTCATTATTTTACTATGAGTATTGACTTTGGCCTAGAGTCATGTATAGATAAAATGGTGCAAGGGCCTGTCCTAAGTGATTACTCGGAATTACAAATCATTTCACATGTAACTGAATACTGCAGCCTAGCTGGCACTCGGCCCCTTTCTTTTCCCACCTGCATCTTTCCAACATTCCACTCTCCATTCTTTCCTGCCCCAATAAGAGAATGAATCTAGTTTTGGTTAAATGGATAATTAATCTTGCTCACTGAAAGTGGACTTTTAATTCACCAGCACAGGGAGAACATACATAACTATCTCACAGAGTTATGCCAACAAAGATATAAGAAAAATATCTAATGGTAGCCTGGTAGCAGGCAAACAGCAGGGAGTGTGTAAACATGTATGTGCCCTTTCTCTAAGAGTAATTAGACAGGACTGGGGTTTTTTGGTGTTAGCAATTGCCTGATGATTTCTGAATATACAAAAGGTTATCCACTAAATGTGTGTGTTTTAAAAAGAAATGAGCACGAAAGTAAGAAAGATAAATGTTAGTTGCTCTGGGATTCTAAAAGCCCATTATTTTTAAGAGTACAGAGAGGATCAATAAAATAAAGAGACACATAAAAGCTCAAGATACTCTTGGTACATCCAAATAGAATAAAATAGAAAGTGCAATGTTCAACTTACAGATTACAAGACAGGAGATGAAAAGAGAGGGTTTTTTAGGGATATACCAGGTTTCTGGAGTACATCTTTGCTGGTATATTACAGCAATTTTTCCCTGAGCAAGATGCTAGTGTTTTTTCTAAAGTTTGTTTCATATCTAGACTTTATGTGAAGGAAGAATCTTGAAACAGTTACTTTGCACAAGTACCTATGATCAAGGATAAGATTTAATGCGTATTCCTGCTTAGTCATGTATCAAGTTCCCATAAGGTCACAAAGCAGATTTTTCTCCCAGTTTTGTACAGGTCTAAACAGAATAAAAAATTCTTTCTGTGAGCCACATGGTATATATGATATGTAATGCAACCTAATGTCGGAAACTGCCTGCTCAGAGAGGAAACTCAGAGCTCAGTAATTGGAAAAAAAAAAAAAACCAACCAAACAAAAACCCAAGCAAAACACACCTAATAATTTCTAATTTACCTACTATAGTAATATGTTTTATGGTACTATTTCTGGTCATGGTTACTATTTCTACATCAAAAGCAGATTAAAAACCAGAAAGTGCATAAGATTTGAGCCATGCAGGCCTTACTAAATTTAGAATTATAATACTGATATCTCAACTGAATATTTTACACTCAGCTTTGCAAAAAACTAACAAAACAGTCCAACAGTAGATCAAACAACTTAGTGCAAGTGAAACTTTGACCTTGCCAAATTAGAGCCTAAAACTATTAATGATGAGCATTAACAATATATAATGCATTTATAATTGCAATAGATTTTGCTGAGGTGTATGCATTTTTTTTTTTTATTTGAAGGATCATGTTTTTTTCCTGTTCAGTTACATTTCTTGAATATTTGGGTTCTTTTAATGCATTTACCTCTCTACAGTGGAAATAATTTACTCTATAAATTCAATCTGAAGGGTACTACTGAAATTAAACCTTTTCAGCAATTGGGAAAATAGCTTCATAGAGTTAATTTGAAATTGGGCATTTTGTTTAAAGCACCTAGATTTATACAGGTTGCAGACCTGTGTTTAATCCCTTAGGGGGATCAGGTCTGTTGCTTGCATCATGTCTGAGTGTGTAAGTCTCGGAAAAATTGTGCCTCCTGAAAGAATTTGCTAATCTTGCCATTTTAGGAGACAAGAGATTTCTTGACAGAATGTGGCATGGAATATGTCTGGTCATTATAATTATTATAACTAGCTGAAGGTCCATGGTACAGCACTGCTCCACCTGTCAAAGCATATTTTAACTAAATATTAAGTGTGTGTTTTTTTGGTGGTGATGTTGTTCTAATCTTTTTCCATTTCTTCAGTTATCTTTAGAGGATTACTATTCCTAATTTGCAATATTAGCAAAAAAATAATCTCTTCACCTAAATAAGGAAAGAGAGGAAAAGATCAGGATATGTCCTGAACACCTTACTGCTGAGAATAGTGTACAGAGTCACATGGTGAAAATGATCTGCACAAAGACAAATATCTGCCTTTTCCGTAAAAAATTCACATGACAAGTGAAGTATTCTAGCTGGTCATGATGTGGTAATTTTGATGAATTTAATAAACTGGGAAGCTCTTCCTACAAATATTTGGCATGAATCAAAAACATTAACTCCTTTATACTTGTAAATATTTCTGTGTGTATAATTTAATTAGTTGCAAGTAAATTTGTTACTGGAATATACTTTTATATATAAGTCCAACAATGTGAATATATTTTGAAAACACACACTCTAAATATCCACTGACATAACAATGTCAAGATCTGTTTAGGCCAGGACAACTATCTCATGTTATTTCTACTCATTGCTGAAACTATTCCATCAGAGTGAAGATGGTCTCTCCTGTGGAACCATATAACTTTTCATCAGGAAGAAACTTAACTCACATAACTTAAACAACTAAGCACTAGATACTTTTGGAAGATCATACAAAGGACTTTATATTCTTACCTATAAAAGTGGTGAAAAACAATTAACAAAACCTTCTAGTAATTCCATTTGTCATTTATAACTATAAGTGAAAATTATTCAAGGAAAATCTCTTTCTTACAGATTCTTACAATTCTTACAGTTTAATCATTTGCAGATATTGTTTATAATATTGTTTACCCTGATGTTTTAGAATAAAAGAGATTTGTTTCCCCACATTTCAGTGGCGCTAATAAAATTAAGAAGTGATGGATGAAAAATGGATGATTCAGGGGAAATGAGCATATATTTCATAGAAAAACATATTTTAAATGTACTGACTTCCAAGATAACCTACACATGTACTGTAGACAATGCCCAAATGAAGTTTGTTTGTGCAACCTGTGCATGTGTATCGTGTCACTGTATTTACACATACCTTTCTTAGAACTGTCCTTGAATTAGGACAAAAGTTAATGGTTTACTAAGAGTGAAAATAAGCCCATCTCTGGGAAAGAAGACATCTGAAACAAACTTATGATTTAGTATTTTTATTAACCACAGTGGTAGAAGAAGGTTTGTGACATAGTTTTTGAACATTCCCTAATGAAGGAGATCTGGTACCCTGACCATAGGCTGGGCTAGACTGGTGGGAAGTTGTTGTACAGGGAGAAAAGATGCTCTAAAGCATCCTCCAGAGCTTGCCAGCTGTTAGGACATTAAAAAGGAGGTGTTCAGATGGTAAAGTGCACAGTATTGGATCTCACTAATGAAATAATTTCTTTGCAGCTGCTTTGTAGCAACTCAATATGCTCTATGCTCTACTCTTTCCCTTTCTGTGCAAAGGACTGGAGAACAGAATATCAACTGGCCTCCACTGCCAAACAACGCACATTCCAGTGACCTTTGCCTTCAGGTTCTACACCAGGGAGCCATCTGAAAAAGGCAAAAGCAGATGCTGTTCAAGCAATCTTATTTACACAGAGTTTTTGCATGGGGAAGGCTGCATCCTGAAACATGGCCTCTATCTGACCTGTTTGGATTCACAGTGTCTCAGTATCTCCACTGTAACGCCCAGGCACCCTCTTGGAACACTCCTCTACTCTTGGCAAGCAACACTGGCCAGTTGGGTTCTCCAGGAGACTATGTATCATAAAAAATTTTCATCTGAACCAGTTTTTGCGTAGAAATTCTACTTTTCAGTTCCAATGCCCATCCTGCATCTAGTCCTGCCTAATTCTACGTGTTCCTTTTGTTTCTTAAATGGAGACAACGAATGACAAGTTCATGGGTGGAACAGAAGCAGTAAAACAGCACATAAGCATTATTCTAGCAGAGACTTAATTTTCACTACAAATTGCAGTGAAAAAAAGGGCTTCAGCAGTCTTACTTAAAATCTATATCATATTTTCATGCATGGGTTTTTCCTTATTTTTCTGTGACTAGAAAATGAAAAAGCAAGATAATGTGGGTATAGTTAATTCCATTCCTGAAAATCAGTTATTGACTCCATGGCAGGATTTCATTGAATCCAATAAAAAGGAAAAGGAAAGAGTAAACAATGTTGGTATGTTATTTGCTTTTAGCTTTGATAACCTCTCACATCTAATTACAAATAAAAGGCTTCTCTGTATCTGCTGTCAAAATTAAAATAATGGATATTTTCTACTTTCTGCCTAGTCATTTCAGACATCCTGTGAAACTACAATAGGGTGCTGAAGTTCTGTCTGGGCACCTTCTTTGCAAATTAAGATGGATGGAGTTTTTCCATTTTAATTATTAAGACCAGCTGCTTTCTAAAAGAGAGAGTGGGTTAGGTTTTTGCAGGTCTTCCAAGCTAATGTATTATCAGAGTTTTAGTGATTGATTGATTAAATAACTCACTGGTCCAAGTTTCTACATACGAGACATGTCAGCAGTTTAAACAGATGTCATGCAAATGAAGGAAGTCTTCTATCCATCTATATATAGTTATAGATATATGCCTGTCTTATAGGAAAGATGCTAATATTTGACCTGTTCTGACAGTAATTTTTTAAAGTTCAAAAAATTGACTTTTTTGTATTTATGTATCATATTTCTTAAATTGTCAGTCACCCTCTACCTTCTTTCCCTGAAAATAGACTTTTTGTGATCAAAATTATATTGACACCACTAAAATTGATTTTGCTGTATCATCTGTACTATTTTTTTTCAGACCCACTTGTTTTTTTTCTCAGCAACTTTTGCAAAAGTCTTGCTTTGCTTGGAGTGCTACCGTTCTGTTTAATTACCAGAAAAGTTTGCTCAAAGAACAAATTAGCTGATTATTTTCTTGAAACAGCCCCTCTGCATCTTGATAGAATTCTATCTGTCCATGGCTCTCTTGCAGTGAGGTGATACCTAGCTAAATCTGAAATTTCTATGTTGCAGTTTGGAAATCAGACTGAGAATGACACTTTAAACTTCTGGTTTTTACTAAACTATATTAGCCTGTAAGTTTTTGTTGTTTCTGCTAATATACAGATAGTAGCTCTGTTCTCTGCTCCAAAACTTAATAAGTTTTAACAGGTTTTATCATAATCCCATAACTAAAAGTGTGCAATGATTCTTAGAGAGGGGTGGTTCATTCCTGTTACAGATAGCCCATGTGCTGGTGTCATAAATGGCCATTTTATAGATGGATAATGTACTATAGTCATAATTCTTTATTGCTGATAGTTATTGCACTAGATCATGACCCTTGGATATTGAGAGTCAGTTTTTAATATCACAACCATTTACAGAGGTTAATGGACTAGGTTTTGCAGCTTTTGACCTTTTGATGGTGAGGGTTAGGAGGTTGCATTTGTGCACTAAACTGCCAGAAAATATCTGTTTATTTATCTTAGCTATAATAGACATGGTTACTGCTTATAATCAAGAAGCTGAGAATAATGTGACTTGCATGAATCGGAACTATTTGAGCTGCATCTTCAAAGGTACGCTTAGCATGAGATTTTCAATTTTTATTAATTAGAAAATCAATGTTTATTAACATTTAATCTTTACTATGTTTCATCTACATAAATAAAGCTGAAATTGAATTATAGTAGCTAGAAAATGTTTGGTAACTGGCTTTCAGTACAGAATTGCTTTAAGGCTCATGATCATGTTTATGACCTGGCTAGGTTATCCATAGATGGCTTGCTCAGGTGTTACGTGTATGGATCTGAAGGAGTCACAGCAGGCTAGTAACAAGGGTAAGTTTTCTGGTTGAAGTGTATGAACTCTTCTCTTTCAGAAAGCCTTTTTCTTAAGTCATAAAATGCCTGCAATATGAGGCAGCCATTTTAATGCTTCTGCAACAATGAAACAAGCATGAGGTCTGCAGTATCAAGAGTAGCATGGACTACTACTAGAGAATTAAAATTTAGCCCTTTTCCTTTTAGAAGTTCAACTTAACTTTGCCAGTTACTTAGAAAATAAAACATGGGGGTGAAGGGAAAAAAAAAGCCTTCAGGAAAAAAAAAAAGCAGAAGAATAAAGTAATTATTCTGATTCAATGTTTCAACAGTATAACTAGTGTTAAATATGGGGAATATTAAAGGACCCTGTCTATATTTAAAATCAACTTTCAAAAGTAAGTTGTAATTTGAATGTCTAAAATGCTTATTCAGATGGAGATGTTTAAAAAACAGATGGAAAAATGTGGTGAAACTATGACAGAAAGAAATGGGAACATTGAATAATAGAATCACAGTGACTTGTCTAAGTTCAAACTGAGACCTGATGCACTGACCTAAGGTTTCTATATCCTAGTCAAATTTCTATGATTTCTATAAAAGTTAATTTTCCTAACTAAAGACTTAGATTTCACTCATTGTTTCTAGTCAGAAAAACTTCATAGATTCTGATTGTTTTAGCATTATTTTAACACTATTTATTTTAAAAAATACTTTGAGTACCAAGTAATTCAGATAGGCTCATAAAAATTTTCCAGTTCTAGCCTGAGAGAATTTGTAAAGCTCTTCAACCACAATGGCTTTTTCACTCTTATTTATCCTTCTTACAGCTTTTATCCTCCCTTCCCCCTCTTCTTTACTCCCTCTTCTTTGCTACTATAGCAGTGTGGGTGGGAGTGCTGCATTTTGTTTGCTCTGTGATGCTGAATGATTCCAATATAATCAAACTACACTTTTATAGTGTTGCTTTATACCATGCAGCCCAGGGTGCTAACAAAATAATAAAATTAGCAGCTCAGATAATGACGAGCAAGGCAGGTCAAACAAATAATCTCTTAGACCTGGAATTGAAACTGGAATGGTATTAGAGTTGCAAACAGCCAGAGGCAGTGCTGACATATGAGACAGTGCTTAACCAAGCCTCAAGCGTAGATATGTGGGGAGTGTTTTGGAGATCTGATCATGGATGATACTGAGTGCTTTCTGCAGGCCACGAGAAAGACAAAGTAAATCGAATACGGCCACAGTAGTGGTACTGACAAGTACTCAGCATCTGAAAGAATTGGACTCTAATGCCCAACCTGAATTTTTATTTGTAATCAGTATTGTGTTTTCAGGTACCTAGGGGCAAGGGTATTTCTACTCTACCTCATCTGTAGTTGATTATCTCATTTTACCTTCAGCTTGACTCCATTTACAATGAAGAAAAAATAGTATCAGTTAACCAAACATTGCTGATGTGATGAAATACTTACACGGATTTCTTTGAAAGGGTATTTTGGGAGGTAAAAGCCAGCAGTGCTTTTGCAGTTTGAAATCATGTCAATTTCCTCTTTTTCAATCAGGTAGCTTGCAAATCTCACGGCACAAGAGGAAGTATTTCTTATATTATGCAAGTCTAGTCCAAATCTATCAAGAGGCTGCCCTCTAAAAGTGTGGGGGTCTCTTTAAGATTTACACCGGTTAGATACAAGTGCTTTTCACTTATAAAATGGGTGACGGTCAGATCGATTAACTACAGTATATAGTACTTAAAGTGATGAAGAAAGACATTGGATGGTCAAATGATTAATGTCAAGCTATCCATTTTGATGTTCGAAATCCTAATTGTGTTTAGCTCTGACCTCCACCCTCATTGCTACCAATATAATTACAGGATCTCATCTAAATGAGATGGGTTAAAGAAAAAAAAAGGAACTTGTTGTTTCTAGTTTATCTTCAGAATATTCTTTTATATCTACACATAGAGAATGCTTATCTTCAGCATTTTTTTAGCTGTCTGAATATGCTCTTTGGAGATAATAGCACTTCATTGCTTATAGTTACACATTAGTATTTCTTTTTTTCTCTTTTTCTCTCCTTCTCTCCCTTGTTCGTTGCCTACTCTTTTGTTTGTACAATGTTCTTTTATCCTGAACAATATAACATTTTAGTTCTTGTAATAAATGCCTTCATGTGAGGCAGTTCAGCTAAGAGAATGTTATTAGACTGTGCTCTCAGGCAGTGCACCTTCACACGATCAATATGAATCTGAGCTTCTGTTCATTCCCTCTTTGCTTAAATTCCCTGCAAATGTGCAAGGGAAGCAGCAGAGGGTGTCATCAATCACGGGCTACTCTGACACGCGCTGAAACCTGACCAATGCTGAGATGTTTTAATAAGGCATCCATTAAAACCCTCAAATAAATTGCAATTTGAAAACAGAACATAATACAGCCAAGTTTTCCTCATCCATCTTGTGGCATGTCATGTAATGTAATTGCACTGTTAATTTATCCGAGAACTTTCTCTGTACATGGTTTCATTGGCATTGCTTAATTTCCCTGCAGACTCTTGTGTGTTGGTGGAGGTGAGGGTACGTGCATGTGTTGTGCATATATGTATCCATTTCCACTTTAGGGGGTGATAATGGTTCTGCTTAGCATGGCATTAGCCAGAGAAACAATCAAGGATTTGAAATGTTTGACATTATGTCAATGGCTCCTGAGCTTCTGATATTTCCTAAGCAGTTCTTGCCTGGAGCAGGCCCCCCTTTTCTTGCCTTCCCAGCTTGCCATTGGTTTATGCCCCTCAAGAGTGGGATCACTCAGAGCGCCTGTGGATCCCATCAATAAATATTGACAAAAGGGTTGAAGGACCATTTAAGATCACAAAGCAATGGCAGTCAAAACAGCACAATGCTGGTTTCTGCTCCTGTGCTTAGAAGGCATGTGTGAAGTTTTGGCAAGGGCAGAGGAAAGTGAAAGGTAGCATATCAATAGGACAGAATGAAAAAAATGCTTGTGTAAAATAATGTCCAAAAAAATTACCTTTAAGTTTCTCTTTTTTACACATTAGTTCTGTGAGGGAAGATACAGGGAGAGGCTCATATAGATTTCTTTGTCTGCCGTGCATAAGTCTAAAAATAAAGCTATTCCTCATCCATGGCTGCATCAGCAGTTTCTTTACTTTTATTTATTTTTCTGGGCTTTTGATAATCCTTTATCTCTCTTTCCTGTGAAGAAAAAACCCAAAAGCAGAATACTGCTGCTCTACACAGGAACTCTAAATCTGGTCTTCCAGTCTAACTTTAATACAAATTAAGATTTTGTTTGTTTTGGTCAATTTCCTTTTTGGAGTCAATAATTGCCATATTAAAAAACCAAACAAACTGAGCCCCAAAAACAAACCCTGGATTTTTTTTTTCAGTATGATGAAATGAAATCAAATAGTAATAAAAAGAGTTTTAAACTAAAGAAATAAAAAAAAATTACATTTGATTTCTACAGTGTGATGCTCTATAGCACAATTCACCTAGTTTACAAAGAGCTGCTCCTAAATACATTTTTTCACTTCTGAAAATACTTCT
This sequence comes from Melospiza melodia melodia, assembly GCF_035770615.1. Lineage (NCBI taxonomy): Eukaryota > Metazoa > Chordata > Aves > Passeriformes > Passerellidae > Melospiza > Melospiza melodia. The sequence goes on from NC_086199.1 coordinate 30,061,523, forward strand.
GTATTTTCAGTTACATTGCAGACATGTACAGGGACATATTCTGTTTCTGGAAAGGTTCAATAGCCTGTATTTCTGAGTCACTGAGCACCCCAGGTCCTGAATGCCAGAGAAACTACAGGGATCAGTACTGATGGTAATAACATCTCAAATGTGCTGGACAAGGTTACTAAGCTCGTAATGGATATTCCAGTCATTGTGGTGTCAGCATCTTAAATCTTTATGGAAGTAATTTTAAATCATTGGGGAAAAAACCCTAAAGTTTTAACTTTTCAAACACCTGATTCCATTTTTTATGTAAGAGTTCAGGCATCAGTGTAGTGCATTTAAAAATGGACATGAGGCAATATTGCTGCAACCCCTCACAAAGGCTTCTTTCTGTGTTGATGATCAAAGAACTGAAAAAAATATGTGTCACTAAGGCCCAGAGAATCAATTAATATTGTTTTTAACCACAATGTCTCCTACAGACAGCATTCATAAAAGTGTCAAAATACTTACAGGAAAATACATCTGCCTAATTTTTTAGCATTTTTTCCATAAAATTACTGGGAGTTCAAATTGGGTGAACATACTTTTTCCAGGACATCCTGTTTTGTCAATCATCTGCCTTATAGGGCAGATTTTTAATTCTTTGTTTCCATTTAATCAACCTTAAGATCAACACTACAATTATATGAAGGGTTTGGTGAGGTATTCAATCAATTCTACAGTAATCATTCCTGAAATGCTCATTTGATATAAAAACTATGGCATTGTAATCATCCTGAGTAATCATTGCTTCACTTATGCACTCTTTCTATGTTTAATATTCCTAAGACTACAAATATTACAGATGAGAAAATTAACAGAGATTATTAGTATTGGTTTGTTTAGATGTGTAGGTATAAACCATCATTTTTTTTCATATACATAGAATTAATGAAATATTAATGCACTGAGAACACTGAATTCAGTTCTGTCAGTCTACTTTAAGGAGAAGAAATGAATATGAGTCTTAAAATGATATAAAAAAAACCCATAAAATAGAAATGTGCTTGTTAAATAAAATTAAACAGAGTTTATGTGTCTGTTTCACGGGCACTGGGCATGATTCCACATTCCCTAAGGATACTATACATCACTTTGCTAGTGTAAAGGGAGCATAAATCATATTTACAGTTACTTCATGGCTGCTTTATACTGCCAGAGTCATGTAAAACAGTGCAAGTGTAAATGAAGTTTGAAATAAAAGGAAATGCAAAAAAATTCTGTAAGCACAGGTAAAGCACAAAAGACACACTCATGTATTTCTGGTACTTGGAACTACAGCCATTATGGAAATCAATGGAGTGATTATTTAGTTTCTTTCTTAGGAAACACAGGAACATTTAAAGAAAAAAGGGCTTGACTGTTGAGTCCGCTGTGGCCTGCCCCATTTAACCCTGTGATGTTTTTAAAGGAACTGATTTGTTTTACTTTTTGATTTCCTTTCTCTGAGCTCTTTCTTGAACTGATTTATAATTCTTGCATCTATTGCTGCCTTCAGCAATGTGTTCCATAATTCAGCTACCCTTTGTGTAATTAAATTCTGTTTGAATTGCTTATAGGCTTGTACTGCTTGTAAGCTTTCCATCCGGGCTCTCTTGTTTCTGAGTTACTAAAATTGTACCACTAAGAGTACACCACGAACAATGTAGTTTGACTACTAAAATGCCTGTGTCTGAATTCAGACTGAAGCTGAGTTAAGTAGGCAAGAAAAATCTCTGTAAAACTACATTTCAATTTTGGGCCTTAGAATTTTCTAATGTCGGTAGGTGACAGCTGAAATCTATGGAGATAAAATATGTGACACTATAAACACTCCATAAAAAATAAAATTTCAATTCTGGTCTGACTACATTTTCCATATTTTCTTAACAATTCCTCCATCCAAATTTGAATATGCTATAATGTTTAAAATTCCCATTTGTGCTATTTATAATATGCATTTTTATATGCTTTCCCAATGCCCTGATAGTTTTGTTTCTCTTAAAGGAACAGGCTTCTCCCCTCTCCTCCTCCCCCCTTCACTCTGAAAAAAAACTCAGGAAAATATGCCAGTAAACCAACATGACCACATGCAGTGATATTTTCAAGAAAACCTCAGGAGAAAAGAATTTCTATTTCATAGCATAAATCTGAGCTCTTGGCCAGCCTTCCGTTTGCAAGTCGCCTGCACAACTCTCATGCTAATTCTCCACCAAACCTCCAGTTTTATGAAAGCTATATTTTATCTGTTTGGTTCTTTGCAATCACATGAGAGTTGAAAAAGGAATATTAGCACCACTCACATTTTATAGTGGGAGTCACAGTACTTGGTTGACCCCTTTTTCAGGTCCTATTGAATTTCCTATACAAAGGAAATGAAAATGTTTTATATTTGCTATAGCAGCATATAACAAGAGGTTTAGTTATTACACATAGAGCTGCAATTTTCTGCCTTTTGTTTCAGTTGTCTGATCTGAAATTTCAAAGCACAATGTTTGTTGGGGTTTTTTTTTAGTATTGAGTCTTCAGACACAAGGAACAAGAAACACTGTCATATGTATGCAATTTACTCTGAGCAGGTAACATGGAAATCAGAGAATACAAGCACTGTGTTCACCTTTTGGTTTTTGATTCCAAACTCAGTTAAAATATATTTGAGATACCTTTTCAGTATGGTCTCATTACCGTAGAGCTCTTCACAAATAATTAAAATGATTAGTGTTAAATTATCCTGCTCCCTTCACCTACCTGCCTTATCCCACGTATTCTGAAAGGAATTTTAGCATTGCAGTAATTTTGACCCCTGATTCATCTCTTCTAATTTGTTAATCTCTATTTCTCTCCCAGTTAATAAAAACCCGTGAAAAACTATAACTATACCTGTACAAAACAGAATTACATTCTACTTTGTGTGGCAAGGAAGTAAAGCATAATTAATCATAAGGAATTTAATATTGATGAAATGCAGTCACTGTTGTGACATAATTTAGATGGCTTAAAACCTCTGACTGTGAAATAAAAAAAAAACCAAAATATGAAATTTTAATTTGGGGAATTAAGCCATTAGTTTCAATGGATCAGGATTTTACTCAGAATACTTGAAAGGCCAAATATTTGGCAAGCCTCAAATAGAGAGTAGGCTGTGTGTGCAGACAGTGCTCTTGCACACTGAGTGAAAGAATCCATATTTGGGACAAAAATATACTACAAATTCGTGTCTCATGTCCTTGCTTGCAAAATGAGTCCAAACAATTCCAATGGGAAATGGCTGGTTTCTTGGCTCAATTATCATATTTGTGATAAATGAAGATAAGAATTTAGAACAGGTTAAATGACAGAACAATGCCAAATACATGCTCAAGAGGACATTGCTGGCAAAATCTTCAAGTTAAAATAAAGTTTAGCTGAATGAAACCTCACTTCTGACAGATGTTGTGAGCACTTGTAATAAAAATTGAGGAAACAGAAGTTGCATATCTTCAAGGATAAATATGAAATAATGATAACAGATACAAAACCAAGTTCATGGCAGGAAAATTTAAAACATCACAAAATAAAACTAAGAAAAAGTAAGCTCTAGGTTGTTTTTGGTTTGTTGGCTGTTTTGTTTGATTTGGGTTTTTTTGTCTTTTTGGGTGTTGTTGTTAGTTTTGGGGGTTTTGTTTGTTTGTTTGTTTGTTTTGGTTGTGGGGTTTTTTGTTGCTGTTGTTGTTTTTTGATATTATTTTCCTTAAAGGAAAAAGCAGTAGTATTACTAACAGCTTACATGCAGTGTTTTCAATTCAGTGTTATTCGAAATCCTGGAATTAGGATTTTCTTGCAAAAATTAATGTCTTTCTGTGGTGTTTTACTTATGAGCAAACAAAATTTCCAGGTTTTCTGGTTACAAGGAAACCTAAATTGTTCCTGCATTTTTATTAGCTTCTTCTTGGTTCTTTGAACAGTCACTGGCCTGTTTTTCAGTCCTTCTGTGTTTCCTGTCAGCACGGATGCATCCCTAATTTAACATCACGAGTTTAATGTGGGGAGCCCTGCAGCCATGACTATTGACCATGGGACCCCACACCACAGCCCTGGTGCTGCCTGAGCGTTTGGCTCAAGCATTTTGTTCCTCACCCTGAACTGAATCCTTATCTAGGCAATTATCTAATCTTTATCTATACACTTACTCCTGTGTTAATGAGCTGCAAATACTATGGGCTTATTTGTTGGGTTCTGAATTGTTCCTTTGGCTTGCAAAATGATGAAAACACACAGTGGTGAAAATGAGAGAAATCCAGGTCCTGTGAACAGTGCAGAAAAGCAAGACTGAGATTTGTATTAAGTCACACTCAAACATTGGTAACTCTTAGGAATGCCTTTTGTAATAGACCATAATGAGAGTTTGAAAATGAAAATCAGTGGTTTTGGGGGATTGTACTCTGTAGTTTTGTTTCAGACCTATTTGAAAGAAATATTAAACCATTCTTTTTTTTAAAGAGTTTTGAGGGACTTTCTCTCATAGTAAGCCACTGTCAACAGGAGGAAACAAAGCTTTTTGGTGGTCAACACTATTCCTAAGAAGATCATAAATTTGCAATATATTGAACCATGATATTTTTCAGAATAATCTTTTAGTGTTGGAAAATCTTGCTAACTTTCTTTCTCAGTCTTTTGAAGGAAAAAAACATAAATTATGTAGATATTGAATAAGAACTTGCCATTCTAACAAAAACACCACACTTCACCTTTCTGCCCCTAATTTCATGGGCAAACAAAACCAATCCGCTGTTGAAGATATTGAAGCTCATGAACTGAGCTGGGGAAACTGCTCCCCACTGTACAAGTTATTTAAGGGCAAGAAGTGAGATCAAGGTAATTTGAGCTGCAAAAATATTGGGAAGGGAGAGAAAACATTGAAATTTTATGAAGAATGATGGAGGTAAATATTTCTTGGGAATATTTTTTTAATAACTTTTTGGCAGTAATAAAGTGGTGGGATAGTCTCCTCAGTTCCTTCTCTTGTTTGGGGTAGCTAAGCAGTGTATGCAGAACTGTCATCTATGCATTTTCACTGGCAGCAGTTATAACAATATGTCCATCACAGCTGGATTGTTTTTATTTGCTATTCACAGGCAGTTCTGCAGGAGAGAGTTTACAACGTCAGGGCCTGATCTATGGCATACAAGTTGGACCAAATGGGTGATAAACTAAATGTGAATCCATGTAAGCAAGGTAATATATTTTTCTATACACTGTAGCTTCTCTGACAACACTGGCTTTTATTGTAAGACAAACAGATACAAATTAGTAGGAAAGACAACCCGCTCCACTCTTAAGAAGATTTTGCTTTCCTTCCTTAGCATTTACTTCAGATGAAAATAAACAATTCAGAGTGTGACTACATGGACAGCACACAGGGACTTAAGCCTACTGGAGCAAGAATAAAGCTGATTTTCAGGCCTGATTTTTTTTGTCTGTAGCAAATACAAATTCCAATGTTACGTGGTGATTGCTGTCACCTACCATTTCCTTACACCTTTCAATAAAGAGGCCATCTGCTGCATCTGCTCAAGATCCTGAAGAAGCTGAGTGCAGCTGTCTGACCAGGGAATATCTGAACTCTCAACTGACTTGTACTGCCTTCTTGGTCAACAACATTCTGTATTGTTGCTGATGTGTGAGAAAGTGAAAATTGCTTATCCTCAAAGACCTTAATCAGAAGGCACATCTTGGTCTTCAGCTGTAATTTCTTGTCTAAAACAATGTCACTCACATGACACACAGTAATTTCTGGATCAAATCTAACATTACTTTTGAAATCTTTTAGGAAGGTATTCAGCCTTGACATAAAAGCTACAAGGCATCATGTGCATCACTGAGAATTCAGCTCAGGAAAATATTCACTGTTATAGGAGATTTATTTTATCTTCAATAGCTCTGAATCTGTTGGCACAATCCCACATAATCTTAGTTCCTTATAAAATTGTCACTATATTTTTTCTATACAAAAAATCAGTGACTTTAAATTGTTACATCCATTAAAGAGCAGAGAAGCATTTGTCTTTCAGTTCACAGAAGTGAGTGGGAAAATAAAAGGGTAACTATCTGCTAAATACCAGTATAATCCTGCTAAAACCAGTTATACCAGTATAAATCTGCTAAAAACCAGTATAATTGTGATCCTTCAAAACAGAATGCAGACACCACATTCAAGGTAAATTAATGTCTCTGATGGTATCAGGTTTACAGAGGAAATGGATACAAATATTTTGCCAAAAACAGAGATGACTCACAGACATGTTAAGGAAAATAGAGATCACTTGTCCTAAGGACTTCTGGTTTTGTCTTAGACCTTCTAGCTAGGAAATAAAATTATACTTAATAGGTACAGCACAACTTGTGGCATATAAAGGTTTTAATCCAAGAACTTTTTTGTGGGTTTTTTGTTAAAATGTTTGAGAAAAATTCTGTGCCAAAGATTAGAACTTGGTTTCTGATGAAAAATGCTGCACTTCAAAACTTTAAAGTAGTTATCAGCAGCAAGAAGGAAGCCTTTAGGGTCCTAGTAAGAATTTGGTAAATATAAGGTGCTAAAGGAAGAGTAACTTTGAGTTCATGTGGATTTGGTGTTTCTGTATATAGGTTTATAAATATTTTGGTGGTTGAATCATGTTTCTCTCAATTTAAAAAAAAAATGCCCGTGATCACTCTTAAAATATTCCAAAAACAGAACCTTTTTTTTTTTTTTCAGGATATAGAACTCACAAAGTAAAATCAAAAATGTATTTGAAGACTTGTGCAGTTTTAAAATAAACTACTGATTCCTTCCAGTGGGTTGGTCAGCCCTACAAAGAAAAGAAAATAGATTAATAAAAAAACCAGTTATGCAAAAATTTAATTCCTCTCTGAGAAGAATAAGAAATTCACTTCTGTGATTTATTAAGCTTTTTACATTTACAAAGGCACATTATAATTCTGGTTTCTTTCCTCTGTCAGTCTATTTTAAAATGTAGAACAAAAGATACATTACAATATTTTGGTGGGAATAATTTTCAGTGGCATAGAATATCTGCATCCAATGACACATAAGCAAACATAAGAATAAATTAAAAGTTACAGTGATTAAATTATGACTCTTAAAAAAAACCTCTTGATTTATGAACCAGGTTCTTGGTTCAATATAGTTAAACAACTATTTCATTTTTTTAAATATAATTTCTTTTTTTTTTTTTCTCCAGGCTCTTACATTTATTTGACTCTAAGTTTCTTGCTGTTTTTTAGGGACAATATGACCTATTATCAGTCAGGGTTAGAATTAACCACTGTGAAAAATTTAGTATTATGTTCTATAAAAAACAATTGAGGAATTCCCTCACCCAGATCATAACTGATCAGCAAGTTAAATGAAAACTTTTAAACAGAAATATGACCTGTTCTCAGGCTTATGTCTTGGAGGCAAAATTATATCCTTAGATACTGTTTTATGATATATATACTAAAGAAATAGGCAATTGCAAAAGTAACTTTCCATTGTTTTCTATTTTAAAAGAAAACTATAGTCCTGAGATGTCCTAAAAGACAGGTTTCTGTCTCATAACCATTGGAGTAGACAAAACTTAATGATATGCCAACATGAGACACAGCATCTTTCCAAATTCAAATGTGAATATTTATTGGACCCTTTGACATTTTTTCTTTCATTTTTAGTTTCACATTTTATCAGTTTAACTATTTATATTTAAGAAATAACTTTCAAAGTTCATAAGGACTACAAGAGGACTGATTAGGGAAAAAAACTTACATGTTTACATTTGCATAGTTCACATGTGAATGGGTAAAAAGTCAAAAAGGGATGAGAAAGCTCTTTACAGCTCTCAGTGCTAATTCAGAAATTCCATAATGGACTCACTTTGCTGAAAAGTGAGTTCATATTTGTAATAAATATAGGTAATAGATCATTCAATGACCATTCCAGATGATCATTAACTTCCTAGAATTTTACTTCCTATCTCAGTTAGGAAGTGAAACAGTCAACTCTGAGTCTTTTTAAACTTTCCTAATTGTAGGACTGTGCTTTCTAATCAGTGAGAACTCTAGAAATATAATGACTAACTACTGATTCTTTTCTCTCACCATAGCTCTATCACATCAGCATAACATTTGCCTGCTAAGGCCAATGGAGGAGGGAGATAATCAAAACTTGAACATATAAAATGCTTCTACCACTTTATTACTCCAGCTGACCTCTTTCCCCAAAAGTGAGGACCTTTGGGAGACCATTTGGAAAGTATATTGTCAAATACAAGTAACATTTTAAGCAGAAAACCTCAACATTAAAAACTGTGAGACAGATGCCTGTGTTGGTATAAGCAGATGCTATTGGTGCCCATTGCAACTGTTGATGTTTTCCCTTCTGCAAAAGGACAGGAGTTGTGGATTTCTCCAAAACTGGCTGAAGCCACTGCCTAAATAGGTGCTGAAGAAAGCACAGTGAGAAATGCCATATTCTGTATGTGGAGTTTCTTTTCTTCTTAAGCCAGTTTGATTTGTTTCTGGCATGCTAAACTCATTGAACAATGTATGCACTGCAAGCTACTTGGATGCCAATGGGACATGTGAGACCAATACATATAAGCGAGCTCTAGAGCAGTATAACATAGAAGATATTGATAATAAACATTCTGCAAAATGACATTTTAAAAAATCTTATTAGTGAGATGATGGAGAAGATTATGCTTATGATCCTGTGTGCGACACCACTGTAAGCCAGTCTTTCCAATTTTAGCATCACAGTCCATCATGTAACCAAAAAGCAGCAAGTCTAAAACAAATTGAGAAGCTTGGTATCTTGGAAGCTAAAGGATCTTTGTATGAGAAACTGAAATACTCTTAAAATATGATTATAATAATGTAGTGATCCATTACTAAATGCATCTGTCTACTTCATGTACTCATTAATATCTGTAGCACTGCAGCCCTGTAAAGCATTCAATTGTTTTATACTATTTAAATATGGATAAAAAAGACAACTCTTGCCCCAGAGGACATATTTGTAAAGCAGCAGATTGTGTACATGAAGCCCAGCAGAAGAGTTTGTGGAACTATTTTCAGATACTTCCAGTTCTCATAAGCTGTGGCCCAATCAGTAATCTAATGTATGTGAAGTGTGCTCTTAAATCCTAATATCTTCATCTTCAGATTTATGTTCACCACACATAAAACTTCTTAGTTATGTTTTCTTCAAGGTAAACGATTTTTTAATAACAAAACTATTTTTAAGAGGTGCTGAAGTTCATTCATTAGCTATCACATCCAATTGATACCTATAATGATTTTAAACGAAAGTTGAAATTTCTAGTGGTGTAGAAAGTAAGCCAGTAAATAAGAAATAAATAAATAAATAAATAAAATAAGGCTGTCAAATATAGTTCATGCAGAACAATTCCAAAGAAACTCATGAGTTTTACAACCTTTGGGACAATAATTTTCTCATTTAAAAAATTTCCATAGAAACTGTTATATGTAAATTGGAAGTCTAACTGAATAAATCTACATGTAAGCTAGAATAGGAAGTGATGCAATTTTGTTCAAGTTTTGCATTAAAAACTGCAAAAGAAACTCCAATTACACAGGGAAGATATTCATAAAAGTCCTGAAACTTATTGAACTAATACATCCAGACATTTTCTTCCATGCTTCTGAATTGATTCAGTTCAAGGAAATGCAGTACAGTTAGCATTCAACTTTAATTGCAATGAGGTGACAACATACTGGGTAATGAGTTGTTTATGAGTTGTAGATGTGTTTACAATGAGTTGACAATGTGTTGGATAAAGTGTTCTTCTAAAGTTGTAGATCTATTTACAGTGAGCAGTGGGGGAATGTTCATTAGTTGTCGATTTGTTTGTTTACATTGTTTTCGATTTGCAATTGCTATAAAACAAATCCCAGGCTGATGAAGGATGATTGTTTGTGCGCTTTAATGATTTACTGTAGTAGCTTGTCTGAAAAAGTACTTAACTCTGCTTCATCTGTCAGTTCTCACTGCAAAAGCTCCTAGTCACAATAGTTTTATTAGCACAGCATGGGCCATTTGTAAGAACATTACACATCTAAAAAATATTAGTGCTTTCCTGTTCAGTCTGTTGTATTTTGTCTGACTGAGCTGAGCAGAATTTCTTCTGCTCTGTGCAAGTTTATATCTTTTAATATGTACCAAGACATTCACTTGAAGCTGTACACATACCATTCCTGGAAATACTTTCCCTGATCTGTCTTAGGAAAAGAAAGGTCATGTACTTTTAAGTTAAATTATTATGTACTTTTCTCACTGCTTCTACCTTCTCAAAAACAGTTTTTAAAAAAATCTACTATTAGGTTATACTGACTAACATGACATGAAGAAATATAAATATACGTTGGAGTATACTTGTTTTTAGGTTACAGAAAATCCTTCAGCAGTTTTCAACAATTTGGCAAAATAAATATGACAACATACTTTGTTATTTCAATTGGTGTATGTCAATAATTTCTGTTCAAAACTGATCCAAAAAGGAATTTTTTTATTGTTTTTGCCCAAGCTAGTTTTGCCCAATTACTAGTCCTGTGGTCCAGAACAAGCGCGGGCTATGGGTTTTTCATGGGTTTTTTTTCTTTATTTCCCAAGAGCACTGTATGACATATACCCTCCCTTTCATCTTCCTTTGCTGTTCATCTTTTAAGTATGCATCTTTGAATAAGTTTTTGCAACTCATCTTATCATGGGTTTCTCCAATATTCAAACGCATTTCATCCTCAAATGCTTGCCAAAAAGCTCCCAATAGAGTTGATAAAGGGGTCTAAAAGATGTCTGAGGTTTGGATTACATTGCTATGCTCTACCTGCTCTACCCAGGCAAAAACCTGCTCTACCCAGGCAAAGTGAAGAACTTCTGGAACTTATCAAAACATTATTTTGAATGTCCTGAATAACACAAAATTAGTTCAAATACTCTAATTACTAAAATCCAGATATCTGATAAAATCTCTGTAATCTTAAACACATTAGAGAGATATGGAAAGGAAAAAGGCCAAATATATAGCATTTAGAAATGGTGTATTGCTGGGTATAATATGAATGCATTACCAGCGTTCTGACTTCTTATCTTTTTTCGTCATTATGCCCTTATCATTAGTTTGTAATTAGAAATTCAATTATTTGGAATTTATATACTGTAATTCTCAATACTTTTCCCCATAGTGATCATGCATAAAGAATGAAAGCTATGATTGCAGGGAGAGGTGCTGGCTGCCTGACATTCCTGCTCTTTGGGGAGTAAGGTTTGGCCACACTGGGGGAAGGAGGAAGAGAAGATTAATAGAAACACTAGCTAGACTCTTCTGTAATTCTGTCCCACAAAACCAGAAGTTGCCAAACAGCAATATTTGTTTTGCCCGGGCTTTCCTGACGTGTCCTTTGTGATGTTCATGCACTGAAGCTGGGAGGCTGACAAGCAGGGGCAGCATGTCTCCAGAAGGACTTTCCGTGCACAGCTCTCGATGGCTATAGACCTCAGCTGGTGTTGTGATCTAAATTCTTAGCCTTTTTGAGGAGAAGAACAAAAGAAAAGGAGCTAAGGAAATTAAAAAAGGAAAAGCTCATTCTCCCCAAGTGGAAACATGCATTTTGGCAACTAGAGCTTGTCCTTTTCTGTGAAGGACATCAGCATTAAGAGTGTTGAGCATGTTGAAGCAGTATTAAATCTGCATTTTTTTTATCCCATGAACAAACAATGCCTCTGTAGAATCCAGATGCACTCTGTGAAGTGAAACTTCACAGTATGTCTATTCATAAAGAACAATATTGAATTAAATATACCTTTCTATTAGCTTTTTGGGACAGATGAGCATTCTAAGACAGGTATATGTGCATTATCTTTCACAAGCACAATATTTAAAACTAAAATATATTCTTTTTCTATACCACCAGATCATATTATACCACATTTATGCTGTAATGGGACATTTTTTCATAGTATTGTTTTTTAATAATCCCAGACTTATATAAATAATATTGCTTTTAAAAAATTTCCCTTTATACATAGTACTTTATCTGTCATGTCTTTTCAGTCACTCATTATTTTGTTAGTGGTGCTAATTCTAATTACAGAAAATGGAAAATATTACTGCAAAATCAGCTGCAAAGGCTGAGAAACCTAGTTCAAGATTATTTTCTCTCACTGGTAAATATTTCAACATATAAGATCAGGTTGAATGGGGTTCTGAGCAATCTGGTCTAGTGGAAGGTGTCCCTTGCCATGGCAGAGGGGTTGGAGCTTGATGATCTTCGAGTTTCAAGACATTACAACACAAACCATTCCATCATGCTCTCTAAGCTGTTACTTTTCATATTAGGAAATAAACAAATAAATAAGGAAATAAAGCAGATTTTTATGACAGACAAGTAGGTGATAATTTTCTAGAGCATGAATGGAAGGCACTCATAGAAATCCCATTAACAAATAATCAAAGCTGTGGGTATGCATCCATTCACATTGCTTTTGAAAATATACCCCAGCATGAATAAATTTAGTATGTACAGTAAGTTCACAGCTGATGCTTTATTGTCCACTGAGCCATCTTTTTCCTCATCTGGGAAATCAGCTATGCACATGTTTTTACATCAAAAAGAAAGTGTTCTTATTTACTAATATGCAATGCCATAAAACTTTGAAAAGAATTTTAATGATATTTGCAAATTAGTTGAGTCTAAAACTCACCTAGCAGCAAAGAATACAGAGAAGGTAATAGAGAAACTGCTGTTCATGTAATTTTCATAGCTTCTTACATATTCATGTTCCAAAAGGATTTCTTTCACAGAAGCTCATGCTCATCTAACCAGACACTTTGTAAGTAAAAATGCATGAAATTTAAACCAGCTTTTCATATGGACATTTTTTTTTATGGCTGAGTGTTTTAGCAATCCAGCAATGGTAGACACCTATAAATGTATAATGTGATGGATTAGATTGTAATGTAGTCTGGATGCATATGGAGGTGGGGTTTGCCCTTCAGTGCAAATCCATTTTAATGTCAAAAATACTTCATTGGAATTAATAGTGCATTGTCCAGGCAAGAAGTAAAATGTTGCAATAGTTTTTTCCTTTGAAAAAAATCCAAATCTTGCCCCTAATTATAACAATTATAACAAAGGATAAAGCTATTTCTAACAAGGAAATACTAAGAAAATCAAAACATCAGTGATTTGGATAGGTTTGGATTCCTGGTTCAAACCTGGTTTTAAAATAAGAACCTTAAAGAATTTGTTAAAGAAGATTTGGTCTCTTCATGATTTGTCAAAGCACATTGTAAAACCAGCAACAGACTTGCACCCTAGACAGACATGCATGAATTTGGGGCATGTCAACCTGGGGAACTTGGGAAAGTTAAAACCAAAATAGCTGAAAGGTGTGAATGCAAAGCTTGTTATGTAAAGTGCTTTCCTGTTCTGTGTGAATACGCTCCCTGAAATCCAAAATCCTTTTGAAGCTTTTCAGCAGTAAGACCCCCTTGTTTCTCTGCAGGATTCAAAGTCATTTGAAACTGAGGTCTACGTTCACATGCTTAGGCAGCTCAGTTAAGCTTTACTGAGAGCCTCCTGGCCAGCGCATCCCAAGTTTAAACCTTACATTAGAAGTTATTTTTGATAGGGCAAAAAGCGTCCACGATTGTTTTCACATCTGTGTGACCTATATATGCTTTTATATTATTCATATGTTTAAAATGCGGATTCATATGTTTAAAATCAAATATCATGCTACATTCCAATGAGCCTATGAAAATCTTAGTGGAGCCCTCAAGATAAAAAGTATAGAGTGACATCCCGTGTCATGTCTCCACCAAAAAACAGTGCACAAGCAAGTCTCCTAAATGATTGAATATTGTTCGTACCAAACATTTCTGAAAATAAAAGTTCCCGATTTTTCTCAAATTCTCAAAAATTGTTAACAAGGCATTTTAAAATATAAAAACCCTTCTATTTTTTCAGCATTCTGGTTTTAACTTTGAAGGTTTTTTCCTAAGATGGTAAAAGTATTTAATTCAAAACCAAAAAAGAATAAATAATTTAATTTTACAAAATACTTATATTTTAATTCATTGTGGCTTAAAGTCTCATATCAATAAACGATTAAAAAAATCCTCTACAGATTATATTTAGATATTTAGATTAGATTCTCTCAGCATATTAATTGGCCATTTCTTTTTATTTGAAAAAAAGTTTGTCCCAGAATCTCATACATGTAGCATTTGGAAAAGCCAAAAATTTCAATTTTTAAGAAAGGTTCTTCTGGGATTTGGAGAGAGTTTTCCATTACTGTTGTCATGATTTAACCCCAGCCAGCCACTGAGCATCAAGTACCTCAGAGAATCAGGATGGTGAAAGCCAGAAAACCCACGGGCTGAGATGCAGGCTGTTCAGTAGGGAGAGCAAAAGCCAAGCAATACAGGCAAAGCAATACAAGGAATTCATCCACCACTTGCCATGGTCAGGCAGGTGTTCAGCAATGCCCAGGAGAGCAGGGACCCAGCAGGGGTGGTTGTTACAAACACCATCACTCGAAATGTCCCCCGTTGCTCCTTCTTCCCCCGCCTTACACACTGAGCATGGTGCAGTGTCCCTTTGGGCAGCTGGGGTCACCTGTCCCAGCTGTGTCACCTCCCGGCCTCCCATGCACCCCCAGCTGCCTCACCAGCCTGGCAGAACAAACAGAAAAGGCCTTGGCTCTGTGCAAGCCTGCTCAGCAGTAACAAAACAGCTCTACATATCAACTCTCTGTTCAGAGCAATTCCAGAATACAGCCCCACGCTAGCGGCTGTGAAGGAAGTTAACTCTATCCCAGCCAAAACCAGCAAAATCCTAAAGTCACAAATGGACAAGAATGTTAATATAATGGTAAAAATGCCATGTATGCATTCAGATTGCAAAGACTGATTGACAATGAATCTTTTAAGTCCTTTTTTACAAGCTTTTCAATCTTAAAAAAGTAAATTTCTTCAGTACTTCATTAGTTACTGAAAATCTTTTTTTTCCAACAAACCTTTTCGAAATACAAGTTATATTCAAGCTGTCTGTCAAGTAATACTGTGAGTGCCAACAAGATATTTTCCTCTCTTTTCTAATTGGGTAACACAGCTAATTACTGTTGTCTGTGGAATCGTGTTTGATTGGCAGCTTGAATGTAAACAGAAACCATAATTTCAGATGATATTGTATAAACATTTGGAGAGGGATGTGCAAGCATTTCTCTCCAACCAAGAGAAATGTATATCCTAGATAATAAAAGTTACCTGTGTATTACAGTAATTTATCTCTGATAAAAATTCTTTCAAAATATATGAATTCCTGCCAAATGCACAGAATAGTTTAAAAAAAAAATTGGCAAGCTAGTTATCAAGAAAAAATTTGAAATGTATCACAAATTACACAGAAAATATGAAAAATGAATGTCACAATAATGTAGTCTTTGGACTCACTTTAAAGCCCTTCTAGAGTTAGGCTATAAAAACTTGAGGAAACAGAGATATAGTCCATAGTACAAAAGCATAACAATAAGAAGATGATACATTTGAAAAGTAAAAGTAAAAAATATCTTCTAAAATACAGTACGCAAATTAACTTCAGAAGGATAAGTATTGTTGATGGAAGGGACCTGTGTCATGAATATTAGCAATATGTCAGATTTCATAACTGTACTCCAGAACTCTCTCTGAAGTTTCCTTCATAATATTTTTGATCTTAAAAAAAGAGAATTGAGCGTATTAGATAAATACACAGGTCAAAAGACAAAATACTTGGAACTAGAGAAGGAGGAGGAGATTGAGTCCTGATTTTTTTTTTTCCCTGAAAATTTTATCCAGGACATAAGAAGCAGAACAATGCAAAAATCAGTCAAAGGAATTACTATCTGCTTGAAACATTTATTTAGCAAACTGAACTAAACAGTCTTTACTTCCTTCATGTTTTTTTCAACTAATGCTTTACCAAGTTAGCTTAACTGCTGTTTCTCAGATTCCCAGATATTTATTTGAATGCTCGAATTTAATTTAATGAAGGTTTTTCCAGAATGTTCAGAATTCACATTAACTCATTGAAATTTCTGCTGGACAATTCTAACCAGTTCAAAGTGTAACTAAGAACCTGTTAAAATGATGAGCTCTTTTTGAGAAGAAATTTGGAGGCTCTCCTGGTTCTGACTGTTTTATGGAATTTGCTGTTCCACCAAAAATACCCAGTAAGAGATCTCTGTATAATTTGCTCTCAGGATTTTTGTTCATGAAACTGACCTCTCTAAATTTCATATATAAAGAAAAGAAGGGGAGAAAACTTATGTAATTTAAATTATTTCAGGAAAAGACCTTTCTATATATAAAATATTTCAAGAACCCCTCAAAATGAAATATAATGGCAATCCCAAAAGAAGTCTAGTTCTCTCAAAATTTTCTTTGTCTAAGAGAAAAACACCATTATAAAACACTTTGTTGAATACAACAAAATATGGAAGTTGAAGTTTTGAGTTGTAATGGCCAATTAGAATGTTAAGCAGTAATATTTCTGTTAGAATTTCTTCGTCAAAGCTAATTCTAAAGGTGCTGCCTGATTGTTATGAGACATTGTTTTTCTAGATCTGCGAGATTCTGTGCCTTGTACTCTGCGCTGCAGCGGAACAGCAATGATCTAGAATGCCAGGCATTGTCTCTTGAAAGACATCATTTGGGAGCAATGGCATCTGGCAGTAAATGAAGCAAAACATGACTTTATGTGACAATTCTGGCACTGGATGGTGTATTGCTTTGAATGGTAATTGTACTACTGAGTGTTTTCTGTTCGTGAAAATTTTGAGAAGCCAAGATACAGCAGCATCCTGTGTGATTTATCCCTTGTGCCTTCTCTCCTTTGAGCCTGGCTGAATAGGTCTATCTGAACTGAAGTCCTTGATTTATTCACAAAGTAGGGAGCTCCCACATTGAATTATTCTCTCTGGCCTGTAATGCTTGCTGTGGTGTGGCACTCTGTACTACAAAAAACCCCACAACTGTGGTTATCTTATGTGAAAATGACCATTTGCTTTTGTAATAAATATTCTGCATATGTAAAATTATACATATGTATATATTATTTTGATTGCTGTACATTAAAATGGAACATTTTTTTAAATTAAAGTTGCAGCTACATGCTCTTTACTTCTGAAAGCACAAACATTGGCTTTACTGCAAATCAATACAATCTCACTACACAAACCTTTTAAAAGTTTGTGTCGTGTACTATTGTTCTTGTATAATTATTTTGCTATGGATAGGTTAATCTCCTGATTTTGAAAATTTATGACACCATGTGGCTTTAGATTTTTTTCAGCTTCATGCATATGTTTAGTACACTGATCTAGATGGAATTGCTGGAAATTGAATTAAAATGTGAATATATGGAGAAAACAAAACTGATTTATTAAAGGCCAACAATTACATTACATAATGACTCAGCTGAGCAACAGAAATTAATGTGATATATCTGCTGAGAAGTGAATCTGCTCTCATGACTGGAGGAGGAGGAAGCACATGGGAACTGCTCACTCACAGCAGGCAGCAGCAGCTGGTACACAGCGGCCAGGGAGATTGCAGAGGGGTTTCCCACCACAATGTGCAGAACAGAACCATGACCACCTAATCTGCAAAATACCTCCTAAGCATGGCCTCACAGGGAGATCTCAGACCTAAAGAAACCACGACCCTTATTTGGAAAGGCTTTTCTCTGTGAAAATCTTAGGCATATCACAGAGTTCACAGCCCTGCCCTGCTCTGAAAAAGAGCCAAATCCCTCTTTCATTCTCGAATAAGATGTTTGTCCATTTGTCAGCAGCATGTTTGGTCAGAGATTTGGGTACTTCTATATATCCATTTTTATACTTCTATATAAACTAATTGTTTAAAAAAAATGCAGCATAGAAAAGAAAAATTAAATTCAAGATTTTACACTATTAATTCACTGACATCAAGGACAACAGCTGCAGATCATTTTCTGCTATCTTTGCATAAAAGCTTCTTACTGCTTTTATTAAACATTGAAAAGAATTTAAAAATGGAAGATAAATAATGTACTGATGGCTAGAAAAAGAAAGAATTTTGCCATTTACTAATAAATTTTACTTGATGTGTAGTTTGTATTCCAGAGGAGGTTTACGTGAGGACACATCTTGCTCTCTGATCCAATTGTAATTGATGTTTACATCAGCAGGAGATACATCCTCAATATGGATGTTCTATTTCCTTCCACAAACCCCTCCTTATCCATACAGAATTTCTTTTTACATGCAAATATTAATACTGATTCTACCAGAACTTACTTTCTTCATGATACAACAAATTTGAGGGGCTATTTGGAGTGGCTAAGGGACTTTGTTTTATTCAGTGTAGTAAATATCAACTGCAAGGTGAGCTGACCAGTACTGACACTATTGTAAATAAAAGGGAGAAAACTTAGTGAGCCTTACAGCATATTAAAGGAAATTTTTAGAATGCAAAATTAGACCTTGCTACCTGCAAAGAAGACTCAGGACTGATGAAGGCATATAAGTTTTACAGCTATGGGTGTAGGTCAGTTGGCTGTGGGCTTTCAAGTCTTTTAGCTGATAAACATTCTTCAACAATCCTATTATAAGTAGAAGTGGAGAAAATCGTATATTGCTGAAACCCATCTTATTTAAAATCTACAGAGCAGAAACAAAAGGTTTAGTCTCAAACACATTTACTTATACATTTGACACTACTTCTTACTTTATCTATTGGATTTTCTTTGTGGGGGATAAAACCAAAGAATACATTTGGAAACCAATTTTGATTTATCATCTAGGAACCATCCTAGATCAGACATTCTCTTAACAAGACACTGCACAAAAGATACCAGCACTATATCACTTTACTTCCTTCCACTACCAAAAAAAAAAAAAAAAAAAAAAGAATTAAAGGTGTTATGCTTTGGGAATACAAAACCTTTAATTAGAAATCAGCAAGTCAACCAATGAAAACATTTGCTTTATATGTGTATTCTCTGTCTGCAAACTTATTAGTTGTTGCTAGTTAAAAAAACTCAAACTTATACTAACATTTCAAGTATTTTTTTCTGCACATAATACTAAGTCAAATGAGTTCTGAGCATTGAAGCACCCAAAGACAAACAGTTAAATGAAGGTCATATAATATTAAAGGAAATATTTCAACAAGATGTTAAAGAAAATAATTTACTCCCAAACATAAGATTGGAGTTGCTGGCTGGCTAACTACTGGAGATGTTTCTTTAGTAAGCACATTTTTTATAAGCAGCAGTCTGAAATACAATTTATTTCATTGTACTTGGTCACAACTCACCTTTACCTCTCATGATTCTATTAGGAAAATTGCCTATTGGAATAGTCACAGAAGTTAAAGGAAAGCAAAATTTTCTATGGTCTGTTACTATCTAAATAGAACTTGTTTTAGAGCATTGTTTCATCTTGCAGACAGAAATATAATGTCCAATGGTAGGTAGAAGTCAGTAAAGCCCAGCCTGGAAATAAAAGGTGATTTTTGATGGTGGGGACAATTAACTCTTGCAACAATTTTTCAAGTGATAGAGTAATCTTTTTCATCACTTGGAATCTCTAAATCAAAATGGGTGTTTCCAAAAGACAATCTGCTGTGCCTCTGTGGGTTACTCTGTGCTACGGGAAGAATGAAATCTCTGATCTTTTTTGTGCAAGTCAGATAGCATAACAATGGCACCTTCAAAGTATATTACTGTATTCATTTAGCCTTCTAAAATTCAAACTAATGTTAACAGGTCTTTTTAATTTTTCTTCTGTATTCTCATCTAAAAATGACTGTCATGTTTGTGACATTGATAGAAGCAGCATTCAAACACCATCATTGTTGTATCAGCCACAGGTAATTTGTAAATAACAGTGACTGGGTACGCCAAAGTTTGTCCTTGTAACAAAAAGGAGACAGCTGAAGAAGGGAGGCGGGGGAAATTCTGCACAGTCAATGCCAGTTTGGGGATCTGTCGGTATCAAATTATCATGTCCATTTTGTCTTGTGATTGTAACTTTCATTGTGAATTAGAGCATTCATTCTGCAGCAGCGTCTTGACACACAGTGAGGGAATCAAGACAGTGTGTGACAGAGCAATCAGCAGCTGAGCTGAGCCAGGGCTGAGGGGCTGCTCTCTGCTGGAGCAATGACATCCGGGCTGTAGAACCACTGACTGTGAATAGCTGCAGAGGCAAGGCAGGGACGAGGGTGGCAGAGGTCTGGAGCTGAAACCTGGACCTTTCCTGCTCACTTTCAACTTCTAGCAGGCAACCCAGGTGGGAAAAGAGAAAAAACAATCTTCCCTGAGCAAGGCAGGCCATCTAGCAGCAGAGGTAATAAGACCAGGCAAAGCACCACAGGGGATCTGCTTGATCCAAGTCAGATGTAGATCAATCTTAGGAATCCTAGGTGTAGCAATATCTACTCTAGACCGCAAATCAAGAAAATAATGTTCTTCATACAACCAATGTTACTGTAAATATCCCCATTAAAGAAGATAAGAAGAGATGTTGAGGAAAGGTTTCATTTTCTGTCAATCCTGTCATTAATTTTGCTGCTTCAGTGATGGCAGTGAGGGGTTTCTGTCCCCTTTAATTGTGGCAAGAAGCAACTCATTTAGCTATATTCGTCAGAACACATTACAGCTCACGGCTGGAGGGAAGGAAAGTTTCAAAACTAAAAAATGGCCAACTGCTGTGTAACATTATGTCTTTTGTCTGTTCGTGTAAGTGGAAAGCCCCATCCAAATTATGAGTGGAGCTTTAAATAGTCAAATAAACATGTACTTAAAGTAGCTTACATGCATGTTTCTGTTCTGTTCATTTTTTCTAAAAAAACCACCATCACATATGTAAGATAGTTATTCTAAAGAAACACTTAGAATATTGTATCATCAGGGCTATTTTTATTTTGAGCCAAATCACCTATGCCATTTTTTATTACCTTTGTCAATTACATTTATTAATTGGGAATTTAGCATGTGATATACAGGAAAATGTTTGAAATAATAATTTTTTCATACTGAATACATAAACACATGGTGACTGTTGAAAACCATATATAAATGAAATGTAAAATAACTTATTAGTTAGAAAACATACCCCATAAACTCCTTTGCTACCAAAGTTCCTGTCTATAGGTTTGTTTGAAATTAATTTTCTAGTAACTGTGATTTGCAATTGTATAGTATTAAGAATTACAGATGAGTTTCTTTAGTTTCAGCTAAAGATATTGCAATAATGACATCAAAGTCCATGAAAATCTCTTCATCTAAGGTGTATTAAAAAAAATAATTATTAAAGGAATGTGCAGGTAGATGGTATGAAAAATGAAGACCTAATCACCTGCGTGACCTGGGTTGTGAAGCACAGCAGTCTTCCTTGTTTTATTGAGCCAGACTACCTTTTAATGGTTACAAAAGCACAACTGTCCAACTTCTTTTTCCTTCTACACTAGATTTCTCCTGATGCATCACCACTGAAACCAACATTTTGCCCGTGATATACAGGAAATCATTGCCACTAAAAACTGTGTTTTTATATTTTAAAACCTGATTTCCAAACTTTTGTGTCTTTCTCAAGTTTCTTAGCAATATTTTCACTGAGATTGAATATAAACTAGTCACTTTTTTTCTGGCTACAGAGCAAGAAGCAAAGGAAACTCTCCTCCTTGGATGAACAGTCCCTGGTGAGGAATCCATCCATTCAACTGGCTTGATCAATGAGCCATTACAGAGGTAACTATTTCCTTTTTTAAAAATGACAAATTCTTCAACTCTTCAAAACCACTGTACAATTATACCCAAGAATACAAATACGCAGAAGTACATGAGAAGAAAATAAAGGCCATTTTAGTATCACAGTCTTCTAGCCCAGTCAGTGGCTGCTTGCATTTTTTCTACTTTTAAAAGTAAGAAAATGAAAGTGGAAAGTTGATGATGTTTGCTGGTTTGCTCAGAAAATTAATTATCTTTCATATATCATAGCACAAAAGCCCTGTTGTATAAATGAATGGACTAAATTATTTCTGAACAATTCCTGAATTATTGCACATCTGATAAGATCAGTATAAGGAAGGGGCAAAATTTGAATTTTTGGGTATCAGGTCTGCAGTTCAACCTCACACATTATAAAATACTTTTTCCTGTCATTATTCCTTCTCTTTAACATATTCCTACGTAAGCATGGTAGTGGCATCAAACTCTGATGTATCTGATGTGGAAACAAAAACTCTCACTGTTAATACTGCTTTATTGATCAGAGGCTGTATCCTGACTGGGTCAGGCTTTTTCTGTGTGCAGTAGGTTTGTACCAAAAAACATCATGCATCATCACTCATGAACTTGTGGGCTGCTCTCCCTGGAGCCCAACGTGTTTGCCTGCTGAGAACAGGATCACCTCCCTCTCAGATTTCTGAAAGAAATTAAAAGGGTGACATTTTTAGAAGAAAACTAACAAGTGTGATGCTATTTAATTATGAAACGAGGAAGGGAAGACTTTATTACAGAAAGCTAAAAATTTAGATGTAAAGTGTAAGAAGGTTGAAATGCAGTGTGGATTTACCAAAACTATAACCTAACAAGATTAAAAGGTAGCATACCTCATAGATAAAAGAAATGCACTAGACTTCATTTTCATTAAAACCTAAATAATTCAGTTAATTCTACATTGCAAGATATTTTCAAACAAAGATTATCAAAGAAATGGAAAGCCTTGTCTTTTGAGAGCAGTCTTTCAAGCACAGCTTTTGCAGTTGAAAGAAAATATGGTTACTGCCTACAAAAAATCATGGTATACATGCCAGTGATAGAAAAGGGCCATTTAAAGAAATGATGCATTTAAAGAAAATTCACTGATGCCAAAATCTATTGAGAGAAGAAAAGAAACTTTCCAGCTGTCAGAGCTTCTAGGTCTATCTTCCAATGGAAGAACATGGGAGAGTTGGCTTCTGGGATGGGCTTTGCATTTCCGAAAGAGCTAAATAATGGAGTCCCTGGAGCAGCAAAGGGCTCCGCTCAGTGGCTTAGGGTCTTTCTGGTTTTACTCTCTGAAGAAAGAGAAAGAAAGAGAAAGAGAAAGAGAAAGAGAAAGAGAAAGAGAAAGAGAAAGAGAAAGAGAAAGAGAAAGAGAAAGAGAAAGAGAAAGAGAAAGAGAAAGAGAGAAAGAGATGAGCCTCACTTTTATATGTCTCTTACTTATTTTCGTTGTAATTGTATGTATTCCTTCACATGCACATACTTAAGAAACTTTTCTAGATACTTCTAATTAGAATTCAAGGCTTTTCCTTCAATCAATAATCTCCCCACAAAAAACACCCAGTGTAGGTATCTGAAGGAATTCTTTCTTTTGACTGAAATCTCTCCTGCAGCACCTACACTTACATGAGTAGGAAAGAGAGCTTCAGTTAGTGGAAGTTGCGAAGAATGCAAGATTTACGACCATGATCTTTTTCAGTCATTGGGGCTGTCATGGCTTTATTGTTAGTGATGAAAAATCTCATTTCATGGGCTTTTTTGAGATTCTAGGAATGAACTAATGCTAATTAATGCTGGTGAGCTAATCCACCAGCCAGCAGATTTTGTAGGACAGTAAATATGACCTTGTTGTGTTTCTTGGCCTTTAGCTTTAGCTGACTTCTTACTCTATAAAGGCACAAAACTTTGACCAAAGTTAACCAGTAGGTCATTGTTGAAGGTGCCATTGTTTTGTGCTAGAGCATATGTAACATGTCTGCCTTCTGGACAGTATGCTTCCTGCACTGTTGAATGACACCAATGAGGGAGATGTGAAGACTGCAGTACCAGCAGCTGATAACATGTGAGAGTAGTAAAAGATATTCCTCACCATGACATCCCTTTCCTGGTATAATTGGCAGTGAATGGGTGCAATAATTAAAGAATCTTGACAATTTCAGATGGAAGGATTTGTTATGAAATTTTATTTTTTGTGGTTTTGTAACTGTGACATTATGATATGTGCAAGTTATGCTGTGGGCCTCACATGACACACATATTTTTATTAGATGGATTATACTTTTGCCTTAAGCCTTGTCCCCTACCCCAAATAAGACCCCATTACAATAGGGACTGGATAAACTTGTAGCTTGATGAACCTCAACCACAACAAAGTTCATCACCCTTCCTAGTTTAAAGAATTTGCACCAGAAGTTTTCGTGCTCTGGGGACATCTTCCTTCCATTTGGATACTATTCTGTAACACTTTGAACAGGTTGGTTTTTAAGGCAGGTGGTGTAATTTTCAATGTTTTCTTTTTCTCATTACATCTATTCAAATATTCTTCTCTCTAGTTACCATTGCCCTCATCAATCTAAGTTTCCTACTCATCTTCTCTGTTACTTTTTAGCCAAAAGAGGAGGGAAAAATAATTTTTTGTTTATGATGACAGTAACAGACAAGTAGCATTTCAACCATAATGAATTCTATAATAATATATCCCCATCCAAATAGCCCTAAATATTGCTTAAGGTTTGATTTAAATAGATTGAAGCCTCTTTCTTTAGCAAAGTCTCTCTAAAAACCAGCATTCCATGTCCTGGTAATCTTTTGTTTGAAAGAATATATGTCTTTATGTAAATATCTTCAAAAACTGCTTGACCAAAATGGCTTTAGAATTCACTTCACACATTCTGAAGCTATAACATTCTGACATATTAGTTCACTTGGGTTCTGAATGGTTCACGACTCTTCATTTTCCAGCAACTCGATGTTTATGGCATGTGCTCAATTGTTTTAAGGCATGACTAAAAAGTGTAAAACTGGTCTATGAAATCGCTAGTTCAGAAAAAATTGTCTGCTCTGTTGAATTCAATAAGCAGTGTGTGTATTTACTTTCTCTGTCCATTACTTTTTTTTAAAAAACCTTTTGAGTGTTTCAGAATTGTAGGGTTGGAAGAAGTACTTAGAAATACCAATTTTCTGTATGCAAACTTCATGGTGCAGAAAAATTTTTTTTTTTTAATGTGGAAATGTGGGTCTCTACAATAATTACAGCTTTGCAAAGCAATCCACAGAATTTTGCCTACCTCCTCAAAACCATTGAGAGAGAGGAAAGATGAGGAAAAATAGCCTATCTCTATTCATCATCCTGCAGTAGGGAAAATAAAAACTGGACAGAGCACTGTAATTTGGAGTTTGAGGACAAAAAGACATAAAATTCTGCTTCCCTAGAGTAGTACATACAAAAATCCCTTTTCTTCAAAGGCTTTTTCAATCTGTACATCATGAAGCCACATTGAAATAAATCTTTGAAACAAATTTCTCCTTTGGACACTAACAGCTTTTTCAAATAATCTGTTTTCCTTAATGATGAGAGAGGTACAAACTTTAAGAAAACCAGCAGATGTTTAATGGCCATTTTAAACTAATTGTATTGACTGTATCCTGTTGAACTGAAGAATTGTATCCATTAGAATTCTCTTGTATAACATTCTGCCTTTGCTGACATTCTCTGTAGTAGCAGTGGAATATCCCTGATCATTTTCCCTGATCACTTAATAAAGTGAGATATGTCAGATTCCCTTTTTGACTTCAGCTCTCCCCAGTCATGAGGAAGACATAATAATTAAAAAGAAAAAAACAAAGAATTGTATGAGTTGTAGGCTTTTTATAAAAAAACTGCTTTTCAGTTGTGTTAAAAGAGTCAACATTGACTAAATGGAGAAATAGATTTTCTCATTGTGATAGGTTTAAAAAAATTGAATGCAAATGCATTTTCAGTTTCAGTACAGGTAGAAAGTATGATGCCTAGTTTTATACAGCTCTGCTAAGCAGGTACATATGCATCACTTGAAATGGTGTCTAATATTCCACAGATGGCAATTACTTGCAGAGGAATGGCTAGGGACTTAATTAAAAAGGCTGAGAGTTAGCAAAGTAAAATGCTGCAGAAGCACATGAAAAATCTATACATTATGCAAGACATAGAATATTTAGGAAGCTAAAAGTGTCTTTTTATATTTTCCCTTCATTTCTGCACAAAAGGTTTACTGTAAAATAATGGTTAGTTATGCCATGTTTAAAATTATATTTTAGCTAACTGAACCTACTACACAACAAAGTAAAATATATTTGACTACACAATATTGATTTTACATGAAAGCACATCAGTTAGTAAAATGCAAAAACCAATAAAACATCACCCCTGGCTGGAATAGATATCTCCAGATACAATTTATTTTTACATTTAAACCAATTATTGGGCTTGTTGCATTTAAAAATGTGCACCATATATCCTTTCAAGGACTTTTTTATTCAATCAAATCAATTGCATTGATCTCCATATTCCATATTAAACACCAATCTTAAATTAAAGCTGACACATTTTGAAGGCCAAAGTACAAGATTCTAAGCAGAAATAAATTCTACAAGGCTTTCTTTGTGTGCTTTTTATGCCCAAACATGAATACAGATATTGATTATGTTTTAACACACAATTTACGAGCTATTTCAATGCTTATTTCTTCCTAAAATATGTTCAATAATACAAACTTGCAGAAACAGAATGCTCCTTGAAGTTCTTTCTGTTGCATTGGAATATGATGATGATTTCCATAAATAATTAAATGACAGAATGGAAATAAAACCTTAGGCAGAATTGTTCGTGAAGAATCTACGACTAATAGGACATACAACTAACCTACCACTTGTTGAAATGATCACTTGTTGAAATGCTGTAGGGACAAGATTTGTTTCTTTTGAGCATGTTGTTAGAATAGTTCACGTCGACCTTGAGCCTGACCAAGTTGTTTTTGCTCCCAAATGCAAAGCAAGACTGTAAATTCAGAGAGGCCATTCACATGGACAAATCTATTAGGCATAGGACTGGTGCTGAGTGTTCTCATGGCCTTTGTCCACTGATGATAGGGGCAAAACTCCAATTTCATACAAAGAAACCAGTGTGCATTTATCCAGCTGTCTTTTCCCCTTCTGGCATCACCTCTCTATGCCTGGTAGATAAACAGCCATGCCACTTGGAAAGGGCTTCTCACATCTCCCTGGCTCATCAGTTTTCCAGCTTTTAAAGCTCTATTGGCATTGTTTCTACTTTGGAACTTCTATCTCCCAATAGTTTTCAATTAGCTTTAGATGCATTATTCAACTCTCTGAAGCTTTCCAGAGTTTACATAGAGTTTGCATGAAAGAAAAAGGGAAAAATCCAGACTTCAGAAATATTTTAAATATTCAGAATGCTCACTGTCCTGTTCACACCTCTCCATCTCTTCGTATTGTTGTGTGCGTATGTTGCAGCCAAATGAACAGCATAAGAACCAAGGAGGGAATTTGTCAAATACTCCAAATAGCTGCACATCACTACAGATTATGACTGCTTGGATTTAGGGAACATTTTTTTGGCTGAGGAAACATTCCAATGGGATAGATTAATCTATGTAAACCACACAGCTCAGCTGAAACTGCTGTTCAGCATTCTAAATTGCCACCTTCGTCTTCTTTCAGCACAAAAATGTGCATTTCTTCCTATAATAAAGATATTTTATAATAGCAATAAGGCAACTCCAGGGTGTGTGGTTATCACGAGATAATCATACCCTGGAGGGATTGCAGATACTTGGCTGTGCCTCATAACACCCCATGTGTGTGTTTATCTCATGATAACCCTACTCTCTTTTGTATCTTATTGCCTAATTATCCTCTGCTAATGCAAAATACTAATTTTTTTGTCTGAAACAATATGTGCAAGAATGCATTGCTAACAATCACTGGAGGACATTGACAAATAATGCTGTCACTACTTTGTACTCTCTTCCAGCCAGAAATTTACATAAAGAACCAACTTTGGATATTTTTTTCTGAACCAATGCAAATTCTTTAAGGCAACATCAACTAAAATATTGGAAGCAGGCCAAGTAAATATCTCTAAAAATTCCATGTATATTCTTACATGTGATTTGTATAGTTTTACTTATAGGAAATATCAAATTTCTTTCTTAGCCATTTACATCTCTTTACATTTCTAATTTTAATACACAGAAGGTATTTTCTTGACTGTTGCTTATGGATCCTGAAGGGGGTCTTAGGATCCCCATCTGATATTTATCTGAGGATAAATTTTATTTTATTTAATCTCCATATAGGGAGTGCTAGCTATGTTTCAGATACCATTGGGAGATATTTAGAGAGAGTAAAGATTCTGGACTTCTCTTAAGGAGATAGAATTTTTGTTCATTGTAATGTGCAAAAAAATGAGCTAAACCTGTCCTCCACTGATGCTGAAATTTCAAGATAATGTTCAATAGCTCGTTAGTTGAATCAATGTCATTAAAATCGCATATAATCACAATCCACTGAAAAGAAACTGCAGCCAAGAAACAAACTAAAAAGTTGGTTCCCATTTTTAACTGATAGATTTATTCTGCAATTTAAGTGTAAACATTAAAAAACATTGTAAAAGGTAACCTAACACGTAAAAATAGTATGTATAAGAATTGCCTTTTCATCTTTTAATAAAAGCTGTATTGACCGAAAATCATTGACTGGTCAAATGATAATCTGACATATTAAGGTGACATTAAACCCCATGAAATGTAGCAGAAAAAATGCCCTCAAAATGCAAAATGATAGGTTAATCCCAGAGTTTAAATTATACAGTTATACAGTTCATCATTTTATATTAATAATATTACTGAATTTTATTACACATAGTCTATTCATATGTCCAAACACTGTATAAGTTTTAACCAATTTCAAAGGGTTTTTTCCATGGACCATTCTAATAGAATAGAAAAAGAAACCTGTAGACTATTCTGTAACAATAAAGAAATGCAAGACAAGTTTTTGTGCAAACAGAAATAAGAGAGGACAAACAGTACAATATTTTTCGAGAAATTCATTTGGGACAATGCCAAACACAATAAAAATGCAATCCTGAGAACCCACAATATGACATTTTATATATCTATCTTATATATGTGTGTCTGTGTTTGGTTTATACCTATGTAGGTAATGTACATTTTTGGTTTTATTTTGTGTTTTATAATATATTATTATTTTCCATACTGTTTGCAGTGAACAAATTCTACTTTTAATAGCACCACCTGTGTAGATCTGCAGGCTTTGGACTCTTCCTTCCTTTGTTGTGAGCTACAGTTAATTAAAACAAGATTTTTTTCCTTTTAGAATATCTATTTTTACACTCTGTTTTTATGTAAAATTGCTTTCATGTTCCCTGTCCTCCCACTCAACCAGTTCTTCTGAAAAACACGTATGTTTATCTCTCTTAACATTGCTTACAGATCTCATTTCTCAATGCTTTGATTATTTTAGATGGCCTTCTCTGAATTCCAGCTTCCTGGTGCCAATGGGAGAGAATTTCCTTAATACAGCTCTCCTCAGAATTTGCTAGCTCTGTGGCTGCCTTGCCTGTGGCATTCCTGGCAGCCCTTGCCATGGAATGCTCTTGGAAAAAGAATCAAGGGACATATTCCCAATGAGCATATACCAAAGGAATTATAAAAAAAACCCCTCTAATACAGGATGAAGTTGATATGCAAAACCCACAGTAATCATTGCAGCTGCTGGTTTAGAACAAAGATCTGAGCTCACAGTCTCCTTATCTTAATAGAAATATGCCTATGTGTGAGGCAGTAGGGGGCTCAGAGAGAGCTACATGCACTAGAATTAGCAGGATTTTCCCCTACAGTGGCCTCAATACTATTATTATCATTACTAGTATTGTTATTTTTATTATTAATTATATACTTGAACTGATATGAATGTGCTGCCTTGAAGATGTCATTCATAAAACATATCTAGTAAGAGCTTTACAAATAAAGAATAGTCTATTATGTTAGCCTTGTCTTGAATTCTCTCCTTTTTCCTTACTTATGCCATTAAAATTCATCTTAGCCTTTCAAGTGGACATCAGTATGGCAGCAATAATAGAAATCACTCTGAATAGCCAGACAAAAACTTTTGTGCCCTACAACATGGTGGGAAATCTACCTGAAATCTTTCAGATCAATTGGAAACTGAGAAGAATTGGACTTCAGTGGCTGCAGTCAGGCTTTCACCTGTTGTATCACCTTTCTTGGAGAATTTTGCTAGCCTTTATCTTGAGACACACCTTACTGACAGACTGAAGGACTGCTCCTCCTCCACAGAAATAACATTCCCCCTGCCAATATTAACATTAGCTTTTGGCTAACATTTAATTATGACTAAATGAAAATAGTCCAACAACTTCCAGCAAAAATGTTTATCATTAAAACTTTCTCTTGTGCCTTATGAAAAAAAATGGCTATGAAATATTTTACTTCACAGAACATTATAATGCACAGGCAGCCGTGCAGCTCTTCTGTAATTTTATTTTGTCAACAAACATTTAACATAACAGTTTCTTACCTAAGCAATGGAGGCACAATGATGTCATAAAGTCACTTATAATAATTCTTAGTGAAGATGCCCTGTTTTAGCACATATCATTGTCTACAGTCTTTTTTCATAGAGTAGCCTTGTGATGCTGTTTATCCTAAAATTATTCATAGTCAAGATGTCCTAGGAATATTACAAAAAATATATATATTTAATGAGAGCAATAGCAATGGCTTAAGGAAAACTTCCTAATATTTCCCTTTCAATGTCAAAAATTAATTTTGAAATATCTGAGTTTCTCATCTTAAAATGTTGCATTTGTCATTATTGTTAATAAAAGGTTATTTTAAAGAGTAAGTCATCTTTATTAAGGTCCTTCAAAATATGCCACTCTAAATTTCAACTCAGCTGAACACCAATATGTATTTAGCAGCTAAGACACCAAAAGAGATACACACGCACAAAGCTCACTGAGATTTGCCAAAGATGGCTTCTCAGTTTATGTTTTTACCCTCGAATCCTGCAGTAAAGCTGTGTTCAGCTTAAAATGTCGTTTCAGTTTCCGTGTGGTGAGGATTTTCTCCTATATTCTGTTATCTTTACATACATTTACTGTGCTGGACTTATTT